>NC_086321.1:373445492-373712992 GCF_036172605.1 Pelobates fuscus
GTCGGTCTGATTCCTTGGGCGGAGTTCGCACACAATAACCTTGTTTGCGATTCAACTCGCTCCAGCCCTTTCTTCATGAACTATGGCTTTCATCCTTCGATTTTTCCTTCGGTTTCCTCTTCTCAGGGGATACCGTCGGTTGATGATCATGTCGCCAACCTGAAGAAATTATGGGATCAGACTCGGCAAATTCTGTTACATAGTTCCTCGTTGTTCAAGAAACACGCCGACAAGCATAGAAGAGCGGCTCCTGTTTTTGTTCCTGGGGATAGGGTATGGTTAAGTACTAAGAACATTCGACTAAAAGTTCCATCTATGAAATTTGCTCCTCGCTACATAGGTCCTTACAGGGTTCTCACTCGTATCAATCCGGTTGCGTATCGCCTTGCTCTGCCACCTGCCTTACGCATTCCTAACTCTTTTCATGTCTCCTTGTTGAAACCTCTTATTTGCAACAAATTCTCCTCTAAGGTCTCCTCGCCTCGTCCTGTTCAGGTGGAGGGTCGGGAAGAGTACGAGGTCAGCTCCATCGTTGATTCCAGAATTTCAAGGGGAAAATTGCAATATCTGGTCAACTGGAGGGGATATGGTCCTGAGGAGAGGAGTTGGGTACCTCAGGAGGACGTTCATGCCTCTCGCCTTCGCAGAGCATTTCACCTCCGCTTCCCATCTCGCCCCGGTTCCTTCCGCCCGGTGGGCGTATCTGAGAGGGGGGGTACTGTCAGGGTACCTGAGGCCTCTACCTCTAAGGGAGGTAGAGACTTGGTGGTTTATCCGTCCAGGCGAGCTGTTTCCTCCGTTCCTCGCGGTTCATCCAGCTACTTAAACACCGGCCGCGAGGAATCCACGTCCTTTTCTAGCAGGACGCTCAATACGTGACGTCATGACGCTATCACGAGCGACCTGTCACTCAAGTGTCCGATATCCAATCGGCACTTGTCAGAGGCGTGCTTACCATCCGGAGCCAGGGTATTTAAGCTTACTTCTCTCTTCAGCTCATTGCCCTGTCGTGGTTCTAGCTTGTCTAGTCACTCAGTGCTCTGGTATTCTAGTTTGCTCTATTTGGTTTTGACTCGGCTTGTTGTACTTCCCTGATTCTCTGTTCTCCCTTGACCCGGCTTGTCTCTCGCTTATCTGTCTTCTCGTTCCCTCGACCTCGGCTTGTCTCTGACTATTCTCTATTACTCTCGGTACGTTAGTCCGGCCATTCTAAGGCCCGGTATACGTACCTTTCCACTCTTTGTACTCTGCGTGTTGGATCCCTGTCCCGATCCTGACACATTATAACACTGAAAGACTTTAATCTTTTTTATCTCTATTACTAGTTTACAGAGCCGCTTCTAACAGAACTAATTCTATAGCAATTATTTCTAGGTGTTCAAATATTTCTTTCCAGACTCTGGTAAATTGAAGTGTTCAGTAAAGACAGCAAAAAAAACACGTTTTCCCTTGTTCAGATTTATTTACCTATTATTCGGAAGTAAGCCCTTGATTTAATATTTTTTTTAATACCTGAGTTCATATTTTTGGAAAATATTGTACTATTGTAAACATGAGACTATTTTCATATTTAGATTCAATATTTAGAATTTTTTTATAGGTTGATACATTTTTTATATATATAATGTATTTATTATTTTAAAAATGTTTTTTAAAAGTTTATAAAAAAAAATAAGAATTATTTGAAACGCTTATCCAAAAAATCAATGCATAAATATTATCTGATCCTTTTTGAAGGTAATAGCGATCTAGTACCTGTATAGGATTCTCAATTTTTCTCTCATAATGATTTGCCCCTGCTTATTTATTGTGTTTGTATAACATCTCATCTGAATTACATTGATGATATTGTTATTGGTATTTTGCACACGTTGAGGTACATAGTACATACATACTATAAAAACTCAATGGTTATTAGCCTTTTTTTTAATAAGGAACCCATATTTTACAACCCATTCATCATCTGTCACGTTATTTCATTGACCCATCATTTAAATATGATATGATCATTAAAATTAAAACATATATTTGCCAAATCTCTTCATTAGCAGAGAAGGGTCTCTGCTGTTCTGGGGAAGCCAATATTGTTACGCTAAATGGCTTTGGAGACTTTTCCTGGGGCTCGATCAATATGATGTGCTCGTTCTTACCACTAGGGACAAGTAATAATGATATCGGGATTAATATGAGGGTCCAGACCAAGGAGTTACATATACTGTAATAACTGCATTAAACACCTCCTCTCCTAGATTAAATGCAGCGAATGAATCTTAAGAATGTGTAGGAAAAACACACAGATACATCAAAATGATCATGGAGGTAGGAAATGTAATTAATATTCCAGATTCATAGCCAAGTTTCTCTAACTGTGTTATGTATTATTCAGTGACTGAGCAGCAAAGGGCTATGCTACTGTAATTTAGATAGAAATAATAAAAATAAATCTTACTTTTTAAGACTACGATAAAACAATGTTCTGGGATAAATAATTAAATCACACGTGGAATAATAGATATTTTTTTTTTTTTAGCTGGCACGATCTGTTCTTCGATGACGTTAAACTGTTAAATATAAATGAAATCTTCAGACATACAAAATAACTAACTGAAGATGATAATCAACCCAAGAGTATCACATTTAAAAGCAAAATGTAATTTCTGGTCAGTCTTATCTTTGTTTTCCCGTGTTTCTCAGAAATCTGAAGGGGCGATTTGTTCCTGAATTACTTCAATACAAAAAGCAGTCAACATTTGATGTGTCTTCTTCTAGTGGATACATCATTCATAAATTAAATACAGTGGCAAATCTTGGGAGGAGCATCAGGGCAAATACCTCCCAGGGAGACAAAGGGATTTGTGTGTAGTTGGCAGCAGGGGCTAACTGAGGTTTTAGCAATATTCTGACCCTAATTGCCTGCATTAAAGTTATAAAAAAAATGCCAGGGCCAACACTTTTTAAGTCTGCTACCCCTAGAAGGAAAAGGGTGTGTTTAATTAACTTGACAAACGGGAATGAGGGCATCAGAGTAATAGCAGAACTGCATGCGTAAATGTGTGTATGTATTTATTACTGTATGTATAATTGTTCATTTACACGTAGGTATTTGTGTGAATGCATGTGTCCACCTTTTAGAATTTGTCACAGATATCATTAAGATTTTAGAAAACAAATTACTCCATTGTGTCTGGGGTTTACTCCTAGGTGTTGTAACAAACCGTAGGAGATTGTCAGCCGATCATGCATGTGTCGCTGAGTCAACATGAATCCCTACTATGAATTTAACAATGCACTCATCATTTGTTTACATTTGAATGATCATTTTTCTTGTTTATTTATAAGGCTATCTTACCACCGGGAAGTTCTGCTTACTGCAGCACTAATTGCTGGATTCATTTCTTAAGATCCGAGATAGGCAGATCTTGTGTAGTTAGAATTTTGGAATTATGAAATTTGGGGCAATGTTACGACCCATTACCCTTCGACAGCTGTTTTAAGCAGACAAGGCATTATAAGTATTAGTAATATTCCTGGCATTTATAATGTGCTAACGTATTCTGAAGCACTGTTCAATTAGGAGAAAAAAAGACAGTATAATATACACAGACAAATACAAAAGGTAAGGAGAGGCCTGCCTGTGATTCTAGCTATTCTACACAAAGTACTTAGAACTTGATTCAAAGCGGTACTGTCACCCCTCCCCACCCCAGAATAAGGAGTATTTCATTAAGATAGAATATTTCACTGAAATTTCAAACAACTCGACGGATATATAGAGACATATTAGGGACTACTTGGTCTTTGTATATTTCCTCCACCTGACTTTTTTAGACTCTGGGTGTAGCCACAGTGTCAATCCCAACAGCCATCACCAGTGAAAGCTGCAGGGAATTTCGCTTTGTCTATATAAAAATCCTGTTGTCTCGTGGGATCCTCCATAGTCCTCAATGCTGTACTATCATGCATGCTGTACTCTCGAGCTGAGGTGGACCTACCTGAACAAGATGGTTGTGCTTGCGATGTATAGGTTTAATTAAGTAACTCTCACCTTTACCTGCCCCGTCTGGCCACTGGAACACCAGTGGCGATATCACCATCAGGGGTCTTTGCAAATTCAGACTGTGACATTGCAGCTTCAATATTTTTCAATATTTTCATATTTTCAAATGGTTTTATATTTTTGGATAATCTTTTAAAATTAGTTAATATTTTTATTCTTTTTAGTAAGTATATTCATTTATTTTTTTAAATAAATATATATTTTTTATATTTTAATATTTTGAACAAAAAATGGTTTTGATAGTTTAGTCCAAAAAATATATTTAAACAAAATATGAAAAGCTTATCTAAAAATATTAAATCAAAGCCTTAGCTAGATATCCCATGAGCTCACTATCTAATTGGGAAATTAGTTTACACTTATTAAATTGTACTTGAAATTTTAAGTTAGAAAACTTGCTAAATGAGTCTGTTTCTTTACCAATTCATTCTTGGAATAAAGACTCAATGGGTGGGAGAGGAAAGTGAATTGTAAAAGAAATTCCCTATCGGTGCTGTTGTACATAGAATAAAATGATAATATTAAATTATTAACCAGAAACTGTTTTCAGATTTTTCTTGTTTTCTCTCACACACTGTGGAATGTTAACAATATTCTATTAGTGATAACTTTGTGTTTGTATAAATGGAAATAACATGTAAGGCGCATATCTATTTTAATTATCTAGCAGATATGCGTTATGTTGGGCAATAATAAACTGTGTTGCATAAATGATGTGACTGTGTGGCCAATATAGGTTAGATTACATATATAAAGCCTCTTTATGTTTCACTTCCATAGATTATTGAAAGAGATGTAATTTTATACTCGAGCTGATTTATGGAAGCGTCTAGAAAAACTCATTTAGGGATTTTCACACAAGTTAAAATTTCACCGCTCCATAAATCTATTGCACTTATAATAGGATATGGTTGTAACTTAATGTATGCAATGGACTTGATGTGATTTAAACATTATGGTGGTTAAATAAAGTGACACCATATCCAGTTTCATAAATGACGTGCCCTAGAAAACATTCAGAATCTAATTATCAAATTATTCCAATAAAGAAAAATTAAATTGGTTAAGTAAATCTTAGGGTTTGTTCCACAAACTGGGAGATGTGATAAATCGACTGTTGTCTTGCAAAACTTGATGCAAAATTGTCATTTTGAGGATAAATCCTTCTATCCTAAGTCCTTGATTTAACCAATTCACCCCTTACTTTCTCTCCATTCCCACCTTCAAATTATCACATTCCTTTATTATAATTTTTTTTATCTCCTAACTTCTTGTTTACACCATGTCCCTTGGTTTTATCTCTTCTCACATCTCCCTAGTTTACTCAATTCCCTCCTTACTGTACCTTCTTTCTAATCCCTCAATTTGTCCCATGTCCCTTTATTTCCTGCCCAACTTTCCAAACATACCTAATGCCTCTTGTTTCCTCTCTTCTCTCACCTTTTCAACCCCTTTAATTCTTCTCTACCATTACCTCCTCAAATGTCCCCACACCTCTCATAGTTTCTCTACACTCCTAATTTATATATTTACTGTACTCCCTTACTCCTCTTCTCTACCTTCTCAATTTACCCTACTCCTTTTCTTCCCTTTTCTACTAACTCCTTAATTTACCCCATCTCACTTTACTTCCTCTCTTCTTTTACCTCCTCAGGTTAAACTGTTTTCACCTTACTTACCATTTTCTGCTAACTCCTCAATTTGCCCCATGTCCCTTTACTTACTCTATCATCTCCTCAAATGTACCCAATGCATTTTACTTCATCTCCTCTCTCACCTCATCAATATATGCAATGCTCTTCTTACTTCCCCTTCTTTCTTACGTCTTTAGATTTCCCTCAAACCTCACAAAGTTCCTCTGTGCACTTTCTAATTTGACTATATGCCTACATTATGTTCTCTCCAATCCCACCTCCTTAATTTACTCTTTTTCTCGTACTTCGTATGTTTTCCCATTGCCTTTCCACGTCCTCTCCCAACTTGCTCTCGCTCTCTATCCTGGATTGATTTCTCCTTTCCTCTCTTACTACCTAGCCTTATTCTCATGCTGCCTTCCTTTACCACTGAAGGCCCATTATCTTTTTGTTCCCTTCAGTTTAATTAATATGTATGAGAGAGATCTGGTTTTAGTGTAACTTGATATGGGCTGTAGTCCATCACTACAAGAATGGTATGTTGAGGCAACTTCTGGCCCTTCAGATGGGTGTCTCCTGGGGTTTTCCATATTACTCTGTCATGGAAGACTGAGTAGGAGCACTGGTAGTAGGGTCGACTTTAGGCATTGAAGCGCCCTGTGCAAAAAATCTTCACAGCACCCCTCCCTGACCATACACCCTATCTAATACATCCCACTATTTAAAACCTCCTATTTAAAAAAAAAAAAAAAAAAGAAGGGAAAAGAGATTAGAAAGCTTTAAATTGGTAAAAAAATAAAAAAAAGGAATTTGCAGTGGGTATGCGTATATTACAAAGTTTCAAAAAAACAACCTTACAGTAATGTGCATGGTAGTATAACACAGAGGTTCATAGCTATAAAACACAGATTTAAAAAGACATATGGAGTACGCAGCCAAGTGGTAACCGAGCACTCCATATGTTTGTGGACTTAATTTTCCATAATGTTCAGCATACTAAATGAATAAGCATCATGGGAATGTAGTTTACAAAGACCTGTTTTGTCCAAAATATCTAACTGCCTCTCCCCATGACATGGCTCTGTACCTGTCTATTGCATGTGACTGTGTATGCATGTGTTTTGTGTATATGTAACACTGTTTATTAGTTTATTCACTAAATATTGTTTTTTTTTATTAAACTTTGAATTTTAGTAGATTGAAATCCAAACATCAAATGTACGTAAAACGTGCTGATTTGGAAAAATGTTCAAACCTGGCTATAGTCAAAGCTTGGTTGTTTTTTCCTACATTTCCTAAATTAGCTTTCAATTCACTACAATTATTTTTTAGTAACAAATCCTGTGTGTAATTAGTGTGATGGGAACGTAATTTGTAAATATGAACCTGTGTGTAATATGCGTATAATGCTGGGTATATTGGCAGTGGTAGGTTACTTGGTCTGTTACTTGTGTTAGAGGGAGTAGCAGTGTGTGACTGGGTGAATGTATGTAAATTGATGATAGTGAGGAGCTGGGTGTAGAGATGGTTGAGTTAAAGGGACACTAAAGTCATCCAGACCATTTCATTTGGAAAAAAAAGTTGAATTGGAGAACTTCGCTATTTTGGCCTACAGTTTGCAATTCCCCTCCAAATTTGACACAATTCATGAAGTTATTCACTAAAGTGAGTTGTCAGGAATTCAAACTGAATTTCAAATCTAAGACCAAAATAGCCAAACTTGAAATATTCTTCTACTTTGACTATACTCCCAATTTAGTGCCCTCCAGAGCAGCCCATGCACAGAGCCCTAGTGACTTCCCTGTTTTTAGCACAGCACACAAATATTTCATAACATGCTTGCTCTTGTCTGGTTTCTTGTCTTTAGTGACCTGGGACATCAGAGGATATGAGAGACAGGACAGGAAGGATGCTGTGTATGCTGTTTGTGATGTTGCATATTTGGGGGGAGGCTGCCTGTGGTGTTGTATTTGTGTGTTGTTTGTAGTATTGCATGTTTGTAGGGAAAGTGCTTGTGGTGTTGTATGTCTGTTAGCACTCGTGTGTGTGTGCATGGGACACTGCTTGTGGTATTGCATGTCTGTTAGGAGTCGTGTGTGAGTGGGACACTGCTTGTGGTGTCATGTCTGTCAGGACTTGTGTGTGTGTGCGTGGGGGGGGATACTGCTTGTGGTATTGCATGTCTGTCAGGACGTGTGGGTGTGTGTGTGTGTGTGGGATACTGCTTGTGGTATTGCATGTCTGTCAGGACTCGTGTGTGTGCGTGGGACAATGCTTGTGGTGTCATGTCTGTCAGGACTTGTGTGTGTGTGTGTGTGTGTGTGGGATGCTGCTTGTGGTATTGCATGTCTGTCAGGACTTGTGTGTGTGGGGGGATACTGATTGTGGTATTGCATGTCTGTCAGGACTTGTGTGTGTGTGTGTGGGGGGGATACTGCTTGTGGTATTGCATGTCTTGCAGGACTCATGTGTGTGCGTGGGACACTGCTTGTGGTATTGCATGTCTGTCAGGACTCGTCTGTGTGCATGGGACACTGCTTGCGGTGTCATGTCTGTCAGGACTTGTGTGTGTGTGTGTGGGGGGGATACTGCTTGTAATATTGCATGTCTGTCAGGACTCGTGTGTGTGCGTGGGACACTGCTTGTGGTGTCATGTCTGTCAGGACTTGTGTGTGTGTGTGCGTGTGTGGGATACTGCTTGTGGTATTGCATGTTTTGAGGATGCTGCCTGTGATGTAGCATGTCCATGGGTAACCATGTGTGGGAAGGTGGTCTGCAGTATTGGTGGGGTAAGGGCTGTAGTGTGAGGGGATAGGAGCTGCAGTATAGAGGGTCTAGGGGCTGCAGTGTAGGGTATATTTAAAATAATAATAAAAAGATGGTTCAGCGTGAGGAGATAGGGGCAGTATTGGAGGTATATAGGTGTTCTATAGTGGGGGGATAGTGATGCATTTTAGGGGGATAGGGGCTTTACTGTGGGCGGACAGGGGCTTAAGAATAAGCATTAAAAACACTAAATAAATAAATAAGAAGACTAAAGTTTATTCCCCCTCCCTTGTGCTAACTTTGGCCAATGGGGGTGGGGTGTAAATTTGATCCCTGGCGGTATCATAGGAGCATGTAGGCCTCTCTCAGACTGGTCAAGCGTTTCAGTAGTAAACCACATCAGCACTCTGATCCACTACATGGATCGATTCACATCTACTGGAAGTGCAAACTTCAAGCTCCCAAGGTCTATATAGCGGCCCAATAGGCCAGTATGCTGGCATCAGAGACAATACATCTCTGCTTCACCAGACCTGGTGGCAGTTGCCCCCATCACCTAGCCCCCTAGCCACGTCTCTAATGTCTACCACTATTTTATTACATTTATTTCTATTAACAACTAACTTGGTGTTACCCCCCTCCCAGCCCAACCCCCCCCCCCCCCCCCCCCAAAAAAAAACATGTAATGGATGATTGGATAGATGATAATTAGGTTAATTTAGATTCTACCTAACTCATGCATTTTATGAAAGTTTGTTTTCAAAGGGAGCTTTAATTTCCCTTGATATTTAATGCATTAGTGAGGTGTGAAAAATACAATGAAATTCAGAAAACCACACGTTATTCTACAACTGGGAACCTCCATCTTAGTCCCCTGTCAATTATTGTGATACGCTCTGTCCTTTGCTCCTGGCAGTCAACATAGAGCAAGCATACAGAGACAGACAAACAGAAAGACAGACAGACAGACTGATCGATAGATAATACACACATTTACAGTTTGTACACATTTTGTGTACATTTCAGTTAGATGGATAGTCAAACAGACAAATAGGCAAACAGACAAACAGAAGGACAGACAGAGAGACAGACAGACAGACATACAAAATATATATACATTTAAAGTTTGCACACATTTTGAACACATCTCAGTGAGATGAATAGACAAACAGACAAATAGGCAAAAAGACAAAAAAAAGGACAGACAGAGACAGAGAGACAGAGAGACAGACAGGCAAAATTTATACAAATTTCCAGGTGGAACACATTTTGAACACATTTCAGTGAGATGGATAGACAAACAGACAAAGAGATAAACAAAAGGACAGACGGAGACAGAGAGACAGATGATATAGACATTTCCAGTTTGTACACATTTTGTAAGAGATCTCTAAGCAGTAGAGTATGAGATCTGTTGTCATTTTATTTATACGTGTGCTTTGTAATATCTGTAGAGACTCTTAGAAATAAGGAAACGTTACCAGCAGTAATATGTTAAAGCCATAGAGCCGCTAGTTCACTGCTTTTCCTAAGTGACCAGTAGAAATCAGATGTTGGAAAACTCTTAAACATAAGGTTTGCACTTCAACTGCTGTCAAATATGAATAAGGAACGTCTTTGCAGTATCCGCCAAATAAACTATTACCTGTGGGGACACAGCAAAATAAACGGAGAAGCTTCTGTCGGTAGAAGAAATAAATAATAAGAACAATGTTATTTCAAGGGCACGGATTTATATTTTTTGTAGCAGTGAAACATAAAAATATGTCAACATTTAGGATATGGCTTTTTTTCTTCATTTTTTTTAGCATATCCTATTAAGCGAGAGATGGCATATCTGAATTTCAAAGAGGACATCGTGACTGCACGCTCATTCTTTTTCTTTTTAGTTTTACATTTTGTTTTTTCCAATAATATATTATTGCAATTTCTCAGTTTTGGGGAGGAAGTGTTACGTGGTAGATGGCCAACACATTTTTTTTTTTCACACGTTAGACGTAATTGGTCTAGATTGGTCTATTTCAGTCCAATTGATGCTTTTTCGAATGGAATCTGAATTGACCAGAATTCCTTTACGAGAAACCACCATCGCTCTCGGTATACGCACTGCTGTTAGGAGAGCATTCAATGAATTCTTAATTTAATATTGTATTATTTCTCATCTTGGTTCCTTATGTATGATTTAATTTGTATCTGTTTCATTGAGCTGGCCTTGTTCTAGTGATAGTTATTAAAAATAAATCTGTTTTTAGTGAGTCATATGACATATGGATTTTTTTTTTTTTTTTAATTGCCAGACATCCAACAACGGAACTAATTCTTCTTGTTTGGACCCAATAAATAACAAAACTAATATTAGAATGGATGTACATACAATACTATCATATTAACTATGTGTCAAAACAGAAATGTTTACATTTTATCATCCTGCAACTTTGTTGATTACAGAGGTGTGTATATATATATATATATATATATATATATATATATATATAATGTAACCAAACCCCCATTATTTGTTACCTAGGTGAGGTGTTTTTAAATAGTACTATGTAGGATTTGAAATCACTGTTTAGTTAATAAGCGAGTGCACTGGTTTGTGTATTTTATATATATATATATATATGTTTTTTTTAATTTAGACGTTTAGCACTCTCCTCTCAAGGAAATTTTGCCTGAGTACAAACCTGCATTGCTTTGTATATCTGTAGAAAAAGGGTGAACTCTCAGGTATTTTTCACATTGTTTAATTTAAATTAGTATGTTACATCCAATTGTGTAAACGATCGCTGTTTTGACCCAAATGAAACCTTTTTAAGATGTTGAAATAGGCCCGAATGGGTTTAAACATCTGAGACTGCACCCTTTTTCTACAGATATAGATACTTCCTGGGGGGGGGGGTGCACTAGGCTCCACCCCTCAGGTAGATCTCACCTTTCTTATTAGGCACCACCATTTCTGGGGCCGCTCATGCAGGTGCAAAGTCTAACATAAGGGATGGGATCTACGTGAAGGGGTGAGGCCAACACTGCACACCCTACACACATCTACAGTGCACTGGGGCGGTTCCCCCCTGTGGCGGACAGCCTGGCACCCAGACTGGGTACCTCCAGCAATCGCTGCTTCCTAGTACCACGGTGTTCTACAAGAACTGCACCGGACACCATAAGCACCGTAGTGTCAGGATCGGGACAGGGATCCAACACGCAGAGTACAAACAGGTGGTAGGTACGTATACCGGACCTTAGAATGGCCGGACTTAAAGTAAGGAGTAAGTAGAGAATGGTCTAGGAACAAGCCGAGGTCGAGGGAACGAGAGGACAGGTAAGCGAGAGACAAGCCGAGTCAAAGGGTAACAGAGATAAACAGGGTAGTACAAACAAGCCGGGTCAGAACCAAAGAGACAACTAGAATACAAGAGCACTGAGTGACTAGACAGGCTAGAACCACGACAGGGCAATGAGCAGATGCCGAAAGCCTTACTTTATACCTTGATTCTAGAGGGTTATCACGCCCCCGACGAGTCCTGATTAGTGCTCGGGACTTGACTGACAGGTCGACCCGGGTTGGCGTCATGACGTCGACTACTGAGCGTCGCGTCCTATAAGGAAGTGGATCCCTCGCGGTCGGCTTGTAAATGGCCGAGAGAACCGCGAGGAACGGAAGAAACAACCCCTCTGGGAGGATAAACGTCTAGGTCTCTCACCTCCTCTGAGGTAGAGACTACAGGTACCCTGACAGTACCCCCCCTCTCAGAAACGCCCACCGGGCGGAAGGAACCGGGACGAGATGGAAAACGGGAGTGAAAAGCCCTGCGGAGGCGAGGAGCATGTACATCCTCCTGAGGTACCCAAGTCCTCTCCTCAGGACCATATCCCTTCCAGTCAATAAGATATTGTAACTTCCCCCGGAGATTCGAGAATCAATGATGGAGTTGATTTCATACTCCTCCTGACCCTCAACCTGAACAGAGCGAGGAGAGGATATAGTGGAGGAAAATCTGTTACAGACTAGCGGTTTCAGTAAAGAAACATGAAAGGAGTTAGGAATGCGTAAGGCAGCTGGAAGGGCTAGGCGATACGCAACTGGGTTAATTCGAGTCAGAACCCTGTAAGGGCCAATGTAACGAGGAGCGAATTTCATAGAAGGAACCTTCAAACTAATGTTTCTAGTACTCAACCATACCCTATCACCTGGAACAAAAACCAGAGCCGCCCTTCTGTGCTTATCAGCGTGTTTCTTGAACAACATGGAATTATGTAGGAGAATTTGTCGAGTCTGATCCCACAACTTCCTCAAATTGGCAACATGAACATCAACCGACGGTACCCCTTGGGAAGGAGAAACCGAGGGAAGAATGGAAGGATGAAAGCCATAATTCATGAAGAAGGGACTGGAACGAGTAAAATCACAAACGAGATTATTGTGTGCAAACTCCGCCCAAGGAATCAAACCGACCCAATCGTCCTGGTGTTCAGAAACAAAACAACGCAAATATTGTTCAATCTTTTGATTGGTACGTTCAGCAGCTCCGTTAGACTGAGGGTGATAGGCAGAAGAAAAATTCAATTTGATGCCTAATTGAGAACAGAAGGATATCCAAAAACGTGAAACAAATTGGGAACCTCTATCGGAAACAATTTCGGAAGGTATCCCATGTAAGCGAAAAATCTCTCTCGCGAATATCTCCGCCAATTCAGGAGAAGTCGGGAGTTTAGTTAAGGGCACGAAATGAGCCATCTTAGTAAACCTATCAACCACCGTGAGGATCACAGTCTGTTTTTTAGAAACAGGCAAATCTACAATGAAGTCCATAGCCAAACAGGACCATGGTCTCTCTGGAATGTTCAAGGGATGTAACAACCCACATGGAAGCGTATGAGGTTGCTTAGTCTTCATACAGACCTCACATGCTCCGATGAAATCCCTAATATCCTTCCGTAAAGAAGGCCACCAGAAATTTTTAGAGATCAAGGAACATGTCTTGCGAATACCCGGATGCCCAGCCGCCTTACTGTTGTGAAAACACTGTAAGAGTTCCAGTTGGAGTTCAGGAGGAACGAAATGCCTTGCCCCAGGAGTCTGTCTAGGCGCCAGATGCTGCAACTTCATGATCTGACCAAGCAACGGAGAGTGAATCTTAAGACTCGTGTTGGCGATAATATTGCACCTGGGTACTATAGAAGACAAAACCGGCTCAGATATCGCAGAAGGTTCATATTGTCGAGACAAAGCATCGGCTTTAGAATTCTTAGAACCAGGTCTATAAGTGAGCACGTAATTGAAATGCGTGAGGAATAAAGACCAACGAGCTTGCCTGGAGGACAAGCGCTTGGCCTCCCCAATATAGGACAGGTTCTTGTGGTCTGTCAAAATAGTAACAGGATGTAAGGTGCCTTCCAATAAATGTCTCCTTTCCTTTAAAGCCATGATAACTGCTAGTAGTTCCCTGTCACCAATGTCATATCTGCTCTCAGGGCCTGATAGTTTCTTGGAAAAAAAAACACATGGATGTAAGGGCTTATCCACACCTAACCTTTGGGACAGGATAGCACCTATACCTGTCTCTGAGGCGTCTACCTCGAGTAGGAAAGGCAGAGTCGTATCAGGGTGAACTAAAATTGGTGCAGAAGCAAACAGTTCCTTGAGTGTTTTGAAGGCAAGAAGGGCTTCAGTAGACCAGTTCTTAGTGTCAGCCCCCTGTCTGGTCATATTGGTAATAGGAGCTATAATTGAAGAGTAACCCTTAATGAAGCGCCTATAATAGTTGGAGAATCCAATAAACCTCTGAATGGCCTTGAGGCCCCTGGGTAAAGGCCAATCCAAAATGGACTGGAGCTTATCCGGGTCCATCTTAAACCCTTCCCCAGAAATCACATAACCAAGAAAGTTTATCTGGGATTGGTCAAAGCTGCATTTCTCCAATTTGCAGTACAGGCCATGTTGAAGAAGCTTGCGCAATACCCTTCTGACTTGTCTGTGGTGAGTCTCAATCTCTCTAGAGTGTATAAGTATATCATCCAGATATACAATAACGCAGTCATGTTGAAATTCCCTAAGAACTTCATTGATCAGGTCCTGAAATACTGCCGGTGCATTACAGAGACCAAAAGGCATTACTGTGTATTCATAGTGCCCATAACGGGTATTGAACGCCGTCATCCACTCGTGTCCCTACTGAATTCTCACCAAGTTATACGCCCCTCTGAGATCTAACTTGGTGAAAATCTTGGAGCCTTTTAGACGATCAAAGAGCTCGGTAATCAAAGGAATTGGGTAGGCATTTCTAATGGTTATTTTGTTCAAACCTCGATAATCAATGCAAGGTCTTAGTGTACCATCCTTCTTTTTAACAAAAAAAAACCCAGCCCCGGCAGGAGAGGAGGATCTCCTAATGAATCCTTTTTCAAGGTTCTCACGAATATACTCCTCTAAAACTAAGTTCTCTTTAGTGGACAAAGGATATACATTACCCCTGGGGGGCATAGTACCAGGTAGTAGATTAATCTTAAACTGCGCAAAGCGGTGACACTGTCCGTAAGCACCTGTCCTGACAACCCTGACCCCATGAGATTATCTCCCCTAATTCCCAATCAATAATAGGGTTATGTTTTTTTAACCAAGGGTACCCCAGGACTATGGGAACAGAAGGAGAAGAAATAAGCAATAAAGATATGTCTTCCTCGTGTAAGATACCAACAGTTAATTTAACGGGTATGGTTTCACGGAAAATAACAGGCTCAACTAAAGGTCTACCATCTATGGCCTCAACGGCCAAGGGTGTCTCCCTTAACTGGGATGGGATAGCGTGTTTGGTAACAAAAACTTGGTCGATAAAGCTCTCAGCAGCTCCGGAATCTATCAATGCCATAGTTTCTAGTACTCCCTTCTCCCAAGTTAAAGAAACGGGTAGCAGAAGCCTGTGATCTTTATAATTAAGATTAGAGGACAAAATAGAAACACCCAAGGCCTGTCCTCTAGAGAAACTTAGGTGCGAGCGTTTCCCGAGCGATTAGGACAATTTAGGCGTAAATGACCTCTGACTCCACAGTACATACACAACCCCTCCCTTCTCCTGTACTGTCTCTCCTCTTCTGAGAGGCGAGTATTGCCTATCTGCATAGGTTCTGGAAAAAGTGAGGTTGTGGATTCAGAACTTTGAAATGAAGGAGCTAGTTTAAAGGAAGGTCTACGGTTTCTCTCTCGAGTGTTCTGCCTCTCTCTTAAACGTTCGTCAATGCGAGAAATAAAAGAAATTAAATCCTCCAAATTTTCAGGAAGCTCTTTAGTAGCAACCTCGTCAAGGATTATGTCTGATAACCCGTTTAAAAATACATCTATATAAGCCTGTTCATTCCACTTAACCTCTGCCGCCAAGGACCTGAACTCTAGTGCATAATCCACAAGTGTTCGGTTTTCTTGTCTAAGGCGCAACAGTAATCTAGCTGCATTGACCTTTCTACCTGGAGGGTCAAAAGTTCTTCTGAAAGCAGCTACAAAGGCATTATAATTATATACTAACGGATTATCATTTTCCCACAATGGATTGGCCCATCTCAAAGCTTTCTCAACAAGTAATGTGATAATAAATGCAACCTTCGCCCTATCTGTAGGATAGGAGCGGGGTTGTAATTCGAAATGGATACCTATTTGGTTTAAGAAACCACGACACTTCTCTGGAGAACCAACATAACGTACAGGTGGAGTGATACGGGAAGAAGCACCTACAGTGGCTACCTCTAGACCTGAACTCACAGGAGAGATAGAAGTATTATGCATCTCCTCTGGTTGATTACCAGAACGAGCTAGTAACGCCTGTAGCGCTAGAGCCATCTGGTCCATTCTGTGATCCATGGCGTCGAACCTAGAGTCAGAAGGACCAACCTGAGTGTTTGTACCTGCAGGATCCATTGGCCCTGTCGTAATGTCAGGATCGGGACAGGGATCCAACACGCAGAGTACAAACAGGTGGTAGGTACGTATACCGGACCTTAGAATGGCCGGACTTAACGTAAGGAGTAAGTAGAGAATGGTCTAGGAACAAGCCGAGGTCGAGGGAACGAGAGGACAGGTAAGCGAGAGACAAGCCGAGTCAAAGGGTAACAGAGATAAACAGGGTAGTACAAACAAGCCGGGTCAGAACCAAAGAGACAACTAGAATACAAGAGCACTGAGTGACTAGACAGGCTAGAACCACGACAGGGCAATGAGCAGATTCCGAAAGCCTTACTTTATACCTTGATTCTAGAGGGTAATCACGCCCCCGACGAGTCCTGATTAGTGCTCGGGACTTGACTGACAGGTCGACCCGGGTTGGCGTCATGACGTCGACTACTGAGCGTCGCGTCCTATAAGGAAGTGGATCCCTCGCGGTCGGCTTGTAAATGGCCGAGAGAACCGCGAGGAACGGAAGAAACAACCCCTCTGGGAGGATAAACGTCTAGGTCTCTCACCTCCTCTGAGGTAGAGACTACAGGTACCCTGACACGTAGTCCCTTTAGCCGCTGCAGCTTGGCTAGGGTCTCACCATCCCTTCCCACCCTGGGCCAACACCTGGATCCAGCTCCCAGTGAGAAGACCTCTCCTACAAGAGAGTACAGCTGTATAGCAATCCAAAGAGCGGTATGGCAAGTGATTATAGCAAGTATAGCTTTCCCACACAGACATTAGTCGAAGCTGAATGCTGGGGGTGAACTGTTTTATTGGAGGCCACACACAGCCTTTTATACAAAAGCCACTGCAAGGTTTCCAGTGTAAGAATACAGGGAAATCCCTTGCATGATCCTTTGTGTGAGAGATAATTATCTGAGAAGCAAACATATATTTAAATTATCTCACAGGTACAAAAAACATCCAATTTATAAACATCCCAAAATCCATAGAAACCCTACAAAAGTTACATTATCGGATAGTCCCGATATGGCTGTTCAACATATCCAAAAACCACCCAGATTGGTTCAGTGGCACAGTTTTTTAATGGAAGTCAATTATTTGACCGATCGCACACATGGCCCTATGCCCAAAACAGTTCCATGAAATCAGTGCTAACGGTCGGTCTCTTTTGGGAGTATAAAAGTGCATAAAATAACAAACTGAATCCATAGTTAACATGTTTAACTTGTTCACCTTGTTCGTGGGAACGATTCCACCGAACAGTGCCCTTCTAAGTTGTATAGAACCAAATGCAGGTGTTGATGAAAGTTTCAGTGTCCGATTTCAGTTCCATGAACTTGACGACTAAACACTGCTGTCTGTATTCATGCAAACAAGATGGCTGCCACCTTGTGGTTGTTCATATGAATTGTGGCCACCCAGATGAACAATAAGAGCACTGTGGTGGAATTTGTTACAAGGTGTCAATTGGGTTTAACAAGCACATGGGTGGTGTATGCGGTTGTTCAGTTTCCGAACAATATAATCCCAAATCAAAGAGCCTTTTAAAGTGCAGGGCCTGTAGTCCTGAGGAAGGAGGCTGGCAGGCAGGATGCTTCAGGAGCCTGTGGCGAGGTTATGTACCTATGCTATTCAAGGTTTATGGAAGGAATTATCATCCAGGTGGATCCATCATATGGAATCTTCTTGTACCAGGTTGGGACCCTTATGAGAAAGCATGTAGGGCTACCTGAGTGATGGATGGAGTTTATGTTCAGTAATTGCTACTGTACTGGCAGATTGTCTTCTTTGTCCAGATTACCTGTACCTCTGTTGGGTTTGGGGCCTTCAATGTCTTGTGTTTTTTTTTTTTTTTTTTAATTCTTTATTTTTGTTGTGCACAAGAGTAACAAAAAGCCTTGGTGCGCCACAACAGCGACATCAAGAAAAATTGATAGACATTTGCAGTACAAGTCGTGGCATTAGTTTGTCAAGGCACATTTTTAGATTAATGAGATCAAAATGTCGACAGCTTAGGTTCTCGTTTAGTTTAAATGATTTAACAAGATTTAACAAGATGCACACGTCAGGTAGGAGTATTCAGAGGAGTGACAAAGAAGGAAAGTGCAGGGTAAATTATAGGCATAAACAAAGACTAGTGCAACAGATTAGGTCGTCATAGACATTAGGTATGGGTAGTCAAGATATGCTGCACTATTTCTTTTTGTGTGATATCAAGAGAGGAACACATTTAAAACAGGGCATGGTATAGTAATGATTTACAGTACATTCAGGCTAAGCACGCATAGCTATATGAGTCAGCATAGACAGGTTTTTGATATGGTCACAGATTATACAGTTTCATGACATTTGCTAAGGTACTACATAGTATATTTGTTAACGTATATTCAATCATAGGTAAGCTATGCTAATGCAGGTACCAGGTCTTCACCAACTATACCCTAAGAACAAGATATGGCGGTGTGCCGTGTCACATTCTGCACTTTTATGGTAGTTGAACCAACGATTAATCAACAATTAATCATACGTGTAGGCAGTTAACTAGAGACATGCTGGACTAACTAACAGAGTGCGCGCTCAGGTTGTATAACAATATTTATGCATGCTTAGGGGTAGTGTATACCACCAGGGAGCAAATATTCTATTCAGCAATGGCACAGGGTTGGCCTGGGGGTAGGACAGTCACAATGGTGAAAAGTCCTGCTGCAGGTTAGTGTGAGATAGTCCCCTCTGCCGCCATTACAGGTTTCAGGTACGTGGGAGTTTTGCTTGTTGTCAGTCGCTAGGTGGGGTGCCTGCTGTATATTTACCGCCTGTGAGAGTCCCTTCCGTAGCAGGGGTCCAGACGGATGCCCTTCTGCTTCCCCTCCCGTCGGTAAGTCCCATGGTGCATGAGCGGTTGCCGGCGGCTGATGCGTTGTCGTTTCACGGTCTCCCTCTCTCCCAGCGCTGTAGCCCTCGAGTATCTAGCTTTCGGGACCTCTGCCGAAGTGATTGGCTTGGTTGCAGCCTAGAGATACTCCATGTTGTAGGGGTAGATGGTGGAGAGTCAGAAGCCGCCGCCATCTTGCAAGGTAAGGCTCGGACGTTACTTGTGCGCCAGTCTCCCCACCTCTCCAGCTCCTCTCAGTGGGGACCGGGATGACCCCCCCGGCCCAGAGGGGGGGGAAGCGGGACCGGCAAGCTGCTCTGGCAATCGGCGTGTGGCAGTTGGGAAGGGAGGCTTGGCAGCGGCCGTCCACCTCGCCCCCCTCCCGATTAGGCCGCAGCCCTCGAAGCTTTGTTCTTCCACCCTGGGGTCCAAAACTCCCGATCTCGGGGTCCGCTACCTCTCCCACAGCCGTAGGTATTTTGTAGGCTTGTCGGTCAGTAAAATAATCTGCCATTTGCAGCTTAAGAGGCCCGATTGCTCCGGAGCCTCTCCTGCATGCGACCGGTTAGCATGGCGGTCCGGCCCCGCCCCCCCAATGTCTTGTGTTTTAAGCAATAATTAGGCAAGATTGTTTTTGTAATATGCACTTAAAGGGACAATCAACTGCATAAAAACCCTAAACATTAATATTTAGTATATATACTCCAGCTTCCCTTTGCAAGCCCTCCCCTCCTTACTGTGCCCAGACTTCCTGTGGCTGATCAATCGCAGACTTTCCAATGCAGTTCAACGGTCAGTGTTCTGGGCAATTACTTCCTCTTAAATTTAACTCAGCTGAACTAAACAACCTGGAAGTAATATGACCTGTTGTCTGCTTGAAAGTCAAGGGGGTGTAACCAGGTTCATTTATAAAAGTGTCAATTTCTATTGAAATCTACACTTTTTGTAAAATGAAAAAAAGAGAACACACTTGACACACATAAAACTTTTAAACCAACTAAAGTGTTTTAGAAGCGTGGGGTGCTCTTTTAAATGTTGTTTTTTGTGTTTGTTTTGTTTTATGTAATGGAAGCCTGTTGATACTATAGTGTGTTCATCTAGACATGAGGAGCAAGGTATTTGTAGCACGAATGCTGTGTTTTTCTATTTCTTTCCCCTCTCCCCCCCCCCCCCCCCCCCCCGTTACAATTAGAATTACATGTATGATTCCTCAGGCACTGACAGGCTACAGTCTATTAGCAAAAGCTGCAAGAATCTAAATCTCAAATTTGCAGAAATATTGATTTGTGAGAGTAAAATTGTTAAAAGAATTTGATCCCTGTTTTTCCTTCTAAATAAAAATGATACGGTCACAGGGTGAACAAAAAAAGTATGTTGACAAATAACACTTATACATTTCATACCACAAGGCATAGTTAAGCTATTTTCATTGGTGTTTTTTTAGGAGACCTTAATACATTTTTACAGTTGTCTTTTATAAAGTAATTTGTTTTCTTTCTTTGGAAACCTGCCATCATGTCCACAACCAAAATTGTGTTATTCAGTTGTTTCTAAATGTTGATTTGATATTGGAACAAAGTCTCTGTTTTTGTCTGGGTATATTTTTCTACTTCTCTCTGTGATATCATACAATTTTATTATGAATGAGGCATTTTGTTCTTCTGTGTTACGGCTTCTGTCTTTCTACTTAATTCAAAAGTGAAGGAGGTCCCAGAAGTAATATTATTGCAGACTCACTGAACCAGGACATTGTCACCATTTTGAATTTACAAAGTTGGAAAGTAAGACCAGGGCAGGACTTGTGCTGGTCAGAGGCATCATTTTTAGGAGAGTCTGTACTAAGCAACTAAAACTGAAAAAATAAAATAATAATTTAAAAAGAAAAATAGACTGGATTTCGAGATAATGGCTTCTAAATTACATCATTGTAGTTTGATGAAAATATAGACATTATAATTTTACTACTTTAAAAATTAAGAAGAAAAAAAAACAGAGAAACTAATCACAGGAAATAGCATGCAAAAAAAGCACATTACTATGTATGTTTTTTTTTTTTTTTTTAAATGTGATAATATAGCCCAACGTAACCAGCAGCTGTTTTTTTTTTTTTTTTTGTCTTCTGTCTTCCCACCATCCATGCTCACAGCTGTCATAAAGGAGGTAAGAAAAATTAGGTCAAAATGTTCCCACCAGAAATTGTTACTATCTTCGATATAGACCTTCTCTTTTGTCTGCAGTATTTATATGCTGTTTACATAGACCATCCTTGAAGCCCATTTGACATGTATACATTTGTCGATACAATGAGTGCTGACATATTTTTGAGCCATTAATTCAGTTTAGGAATATGATTTAGTTAACCCCTTAAGGACACATGACATGTGTGACATGTCATGATTCCCTTTTATTCCAGAAGTTTGGTCCTTAAGGGGTTAAAGGACCACTAAAGCTTTTTAGAAACTGCAATGTTTACATTGAAGGGTTAAACACACCTATAGATGTCTTCCAGATAGCCTCTAGAGCTTCTAGAGGCACTTCCGCTGCAGTGACCAAGTAAAAGCTTGGTCATGTGAGGTTGCGGCTCATCATTCAACGCTTTTGGATGCCCAAGGAATACTCGTGCATGCACATCAGTTTCTGATGCTCCTCTATAAGAAGAATTAGATTGGCCATCGACTCAGGAGCTTGACGATGTCATTGGAGGCGGAGTGGCTGGCAGCATCAAGAGGGGTAAGGATAAGTAAAGTCCTTTTTCTTAAGGTTTTATTCTGTAAATGTGTAGATAGGACACTTTAGAGTTAGGAATACGGATTTGTATTCCTAATTCTATAGTGTTCCTTTAACGTTTCTCAGAAAAGCAGAGTGTAGTTTGTAGGAACAAAACAGTGTTCTTATTTATGTCTATCTCAGAACAAAGATAAAAGAGGCTTTGGTGGAGATTTATCTAAAAGGTATTTTAAAGCACTAAAAGAGGGGCAGTCACCACGGCATCCAGTGGAATAAGCAGGCACATTCTGGTAACTCCTCCACTTTTACATTGTTGCACCAATTTTTAGAACAAAACACTTTGCTTAATTACTCCTATTGCATGATGACAACTAATTAAATGCAGGTAACAATGCTGCAGTATTGTACAGCTGTTATAAAGATGTGAAATGCAACAGCAAGTAAGTGACAGATAAAATAAATGTTGACAGATAAAAAGGTTAAGTCAGCCTTGCTAAAACTATGAGCTAGCTAGTTAGTAGTTCTCGATTTCTTCCTGTGTTTACCTTGGTTCTACCATACAGTCTTTGCAATGGGCTGTCTTCTGATGGGAATGCAACAAAAAAACACAAATTACCTGCAGATTAAGTAAATTTACAGTTGAGTTAATTTTCACTGAGCATTATGGTATCAAGCACAACTTTAATTTGACTTGGAGTTAGTTTCTAATAAGCAAACAAGATTCATTTCTGTTAGAAAGGTATTAACATTTGTTGCTAAAATGATTTCATTTCTTTTTCTTCACCCTTTTAAGCTCCGAATGTTTTAAAAAGACATTGGTAATGCACAAAAACGTCACTTTTAAAAATAATTGTCTCATTCTGCCTGCGTGTTAAAAAAAAAGTTATGTTGCCTTGGAAACGAAAATGCTCCAAGTTAAGTGATAAAGCAATTTGCGTTGGCACTTTTGCCGCAGCAGCATTTATTAAAGACCAAAGACGAGATATGAAAATAAACCTAAAATATTATTAGGTTCTACTTTACATAAAATATTTCCGTTATTTTTATTGTTGTTGTTTTACTATTTTGAGACTCGTTTCGCGAGAATTGAACGAATAGATAAATAAAATGCATTACCCAATGAATATTGAAAGTCAAACGCAAAGACTTCATTTTAAGTCCTCAGCTGATGCCATAGATAAAATGACATACTGCTGAGAGGGTTTAAATAATGTCAAGAACCGACACAAACATCAAATAAGTAAGATTGTACCATATTAAAGAACTGCATCTTTTTATCATCAAAGTTATGAAAATGTCGTTCGGCGAGACGTGTCGTAACGAAAGATTTATATAATATTTAAATAAAATCTGTGCATTCTCAGTCTTTTAAATAAATAGTAATTATTGGAGCTTCAGAATATTTTCTGTTTACTTTCTGGTTTAAGAATGATTTTTACATTTTTTTTTTCAATCCTTCGTTGATATTTCCAAATTCATTATTCGTTTGCAATTTGTGGTGTTTATCTTTCACGTATTGTTGTTTGCCTATTAATTGAGCACTTAACTGTAGGCATGTGTCTTGGTTTTTTAAAAATAATTGTTTATTTAGTTTATTTTTAAATATACCAGAACTGCTGTATGTAAAACGTGAATCATGAAAAAAAAATAGCATGTCAAGTGTCAGAATTAAGGGCATAAAAAGGGAAAGGGGGTAGAAAGAGGGATATAGGCTACAACTAACATGTGGCCTAAGAAAGAGATCAATGTTCTATGACCACAAACTGGTAAATCTGTTTTAACCAGTGTCTACAACAAACCCCATCCACATTCCTCCAAAATTTACTATATTAGGTGTAAAACCTTCCCGGGTGTAACGGGACTGCAATATTAAATCCCCAGATCTCCGCTGGTATAGAAGGTAATATCCCAAATCCCCCAGAAACCAGACGAAACACCGTTCAGGGAGACAACTGCCAATTTGTAATCCCGGCTCAAGGAGTTAACTCTCAACTGTCAACTTTTAAAAATGTTCTGCAATGCATTACACACACATACCCTTGGTTCTTAAAGTGGTACATACATATTGAACCGAACGGATACAGGCATTTAAACAGCAGGGAGAAGGTTTAACTGAGGGCCCACAGGCAAATGCATGAAAAATCCTTGACACCGGGTAGACAAAAGCAAGGCAGGTTTAACCACAAGGCCATCAAGGCCCCAAGAGTTAGACAGGGGCAACAGAACCATGAATTTTTCTTGACCCCATTTACCATAATTATGTGTAGAATGAATTAGGGGAAAACTAGAAACCTGCCTATGGACCCTGTGGGATTTTAATCCGTAATTAATTCCCTAATTATTTATTAATATTTATGTTTAATATATATATATTTTTTAATTATAATGCATTGTATTGCACTGTTATCCATAGTGCATAAGATATTGCAGTGAGTCATAGTCTAAGGAGTTACCAAGAGAGAGTTATAAATTTGACATATTGGAACAGAATTGAGTAGAGAACCCTGTCCATGGACTTTAATGTAACATTTGTGGCAGTAAAATACAAAGTTCTATGTAAAGACAGAATATCACGCCCTACTCATGGGTGGGAGCTGTAAGTTTAGCACACTTCAGCCCCAATACATACAATGAAAACCAAAGGAAAAGGTTACTTAATATCCCAAATCTCTATGCACATTTAAATAACCTGAGTTTTTTTTTTAGTATTGCTCCAATGGAGATTTAGGTGTAAGCTCACCTGTCACTTCAAGGCAAACCTCTTTATCAATATATTTACACATGACGTCTGTCCAGAATAAGCATTGTACATAGGACAATGACACCTCACTCCCCTTCAAAGTAGGAACTTTGGGACCTCACACAGTTCTCCCAGCGTCTTTTACACTTTTCAAAACATTCTGCAAAATCCTTTGTTGGAATCGCCATCAGCTTGTCACATTTACCTGTATCTTATCGACAGTCTGAAATCTCTTCCCTTTCAAAGGTGATTTTAGTTTTGGGAAAAGCCAGACGTTGCGGGGCCACAAATCTTTCAACTGACTCTTGACCATCTGTGAAGCGTTTGTGCCAAACCTTTATTTGTGCTAAACTCATTGCATTGCCCCCGAAAGCCTTCTGAATCATCCAAATAGTTTCCGCGGAGGAATGTTCAAGCTTAACTCAAACTTTGATGCAGATTTGTTGCTCTACTCGCTCAGTCATTGTGAATGTGATGGCCACACAGTACACATGCTCACTCAACGGCGTCAGGCGCACCCACTGAATAGTACAATCATTATTTATGCATGCGCATTCCAGTCTACTCTCCTTGGTTGCCAGGTTACATCGATGTCGGGCAAACTGTTCTCGTTATATTAACAATAGTTGGACTTTTTCCGGGCAGACCTCGTATATATATTAGATAGAAAACTCTCGTCTTTCCCTCCTCATTCCATAGATATTGTGAATGCTAGTGTGAAATGGTGTTTGCTCTTTCTCTCTCCTCACCTTCAACAATTTACTCTTTGACTCTATTCCATCTCATTAATTCCTTCTCCTCCACATTGCATATTCCTCCTCCCTCATTATCCTCTTTCTGTCTACTGGTCCTGGGTATTCTGATAGATTATTAAATTTATTTTCATATGCAATATTGGTAGCTAATACTGTTCAGTAGTTTTAAGAATATTATAATATGCACAATATATCTTAACCTATTCTGTTAAAAGTAAACCACAGAAAAACTAATTTTACGCTTCAACACACCAAAATAATATTATCTTCTCACAGGTGTCTTAAGAAATGTATTAGAATAATATATTAAGAATTGTAGCTTTTTTCCATTATTATCATTTAGCATTATAATGCGCTTCAGCTTAGATTACATTTTAAAATTAAGGAATTTCTCCGCATTGCACAAACTTTGTAACTGACTATTGGCTCTTGTTTTTATATTGGCTGCCAAGTCACCTATTGCCAGAGTTGGGTAGAGTATGTTAGGACTTTCTCCATTATCTAAATTTTAGACAACATGATATTTTTAAGGCTAGTTGGGTGTCCATCGTGTTCGTGCTTGTAACTAATTCCTAAATCCAAACCGACTCCTTGAGTTCAGGCTGCAAGCTTGGCATGTAATGACCTGAATACTGATGTAATGAGCTATCAAACAGTTGAATAAATCAATTAGTGAAACATGAGGTGGGTCACAGGGATCTCCAGCAAACTAGGAGAAAGCTACACAATTTGAAGGACCAAAAGATTTGATGCTTTTTTAGAATACCATTGTAACCAAATGGAAACTCCCATTCTCATACTCTCTGTGTATGTAGCTTAATATAATAATTAGGTGTTTTTTGCTCTTAACTCAATTCTCTCAAATGATCTGCAGTATAGTAAGTTAATAAAAAAAAAAAAAAACATAATCCAACTGGCTAAACTTGCTCAGCCACTTTTACTTCTCTCTGGCACTGACGCCTAACAGTTCATTCCAAACACGGACAACAGTCTGTGCATACTTGTGTCAGGAATGGAATCGGATCCAACACACAGAATGTAGAATAAAAGGTAACGTATACCGGACCTTAGAATGGCCGGACTAACGCTAGAAGAACAAAGAGTAGTCAGAGTCAAGCCGAGGTCAAGGAGTACAGAGATCAGGGTAAATGAGAATACTAAAGCTGGGTCAAAGGAGTATAGAATGTAGAGTAGTCAAAACGGAGCTGACATTAACATCATGACGTTGACACACCCGCGCCGCATCATAAAAGGGGACAGGGCTATCGTGGCTGGCGTGAAAACCGCTGGAGAATGAAGAGGGATGTTGTAGAGGATCCTTCTCCTCCTGTAAGAGGTGAGTACCATGGGGGACTTCCTTGGTCACCACAGAAGGCACACTGACAACTTTTAAATTTTAAAGGTTTTGGTTGTCTGTTTCAATGGACAGAAGTTTAAGGTTTGTGGCATTGGAGATCATGACCACTACAGTTCATTCTATAGCTCATTGAGGGTTTACAATGCAGAAGAGTCATTGAGTGCCATGTCAACATATTTTGTAAAAAAAAAAAAAAATTCAAGCAGTTGATGAAATGCAGAACCTCCCTTTTACCCAAAGCCTTAACCCTTGGCTACTACTCAGAAAAAGTGGAAGTGAAATTTTCTTCAAAATGTGGATGGCAGTGTTAGGCTTTGAACACTTGACTAAGACACCCAGAGAGCCCCCATCCTATCAGTGGTGCCCAAGCAAGACTAGATAATATCAAAGTGAAAAAGCTGCATTATCTGAGAATCAGATGATGAGCTGGGAGTGTCACTTTTTTGGATGTGCCATACCCACTAAAGTGAGCATTTAAACTATTTTGTTTTGCAGGTATTTTTAAACAGAAAATTAGGTTAGACACTTCACCCATGTCCAAATATATTTAGATTTATGTGGACTGCAGTCTCAGCTTACTGGTAAAATAAGAAAACGAATGAAAGGGGAACTGGGCATTGACACTTGGAAATCACATCATTGCTAGGATAATTAGGCTCGTTATTGCACTTAGAAGTGTTTAAGCTATAGCACTTTTCATTAGAAAAATCAGAAATTTTATAGAAGAGGGAAGTAGATTAATTAGCTGTTAAATAGCAGAGATACTGGAGAGAGGAGAAGACATATTTTACATGCTTAACTTTTAAATCCTTCTTTCACCATTTCATATGTTACCTTCCTGGGGAAATATTTGCACTTTTGATTTGCTTCATTATTTTATCCCTTTGGGTGACACTGATGCTTCCTGGCAGTTTAAGATGAAAAGTGTATGATATTGTAGTACCCTAATGCTCTAAAAGGCTGGTCAATGGGGGCAGGTGGGACCGGAGCCCCATCTAATTATTATATTTAAAAAAAAAACAAATTACACTATTGACATGTGTGTGTTAGGAAAAAGCATAGTCATGATAGTGCTGCAGTTTTTTTTTAACCTTATTGAAGGCTGGAGATATAATTGAGATCCTGTACAAAATGTCATATCTCAATTTTCAGGTATTTTTGAAAATCCGTTCCCTAGATACAAATCCATCGGACATGCTTAGATTGCTCTAACAGGATTTACGAATTTACCCAAACTCTGCAGTCACAAAAACTTCCTTATTGTAGCCTCTAATTTGTAACTCTAAAATCTTTATGTTGTTTCAAAAATAATACTCTCCTAGTATAAGAGATATATTTATTTATTTTTTTTCCTCTCTTTTTCCCTTTTCTTTTTTTTTCTCTTTTTTCTTTTCCCCCCTTTCTTGGTTTGCTAAAAAGCATATGATGATATGGGACCTTGATAATGCTACTCGGTAATGGCGTAAAGTAGTCCCAATATCTGACGCAACATTTAAAAAAAAAAAAAATAAAGAGAGAGAGAGAAAAAAAGAGTTATTTAAAAGAACGTTTGCTGTGAAAAAAATATTAGCCAGAGGTTGGTTAAAGGATAGAGTTCCCTCAAACAATATGATTTTACTTAAAATAAACAAAACTTACCTTATGGATAAATTAACCATGCAAATAAGAACAACTATGGCATGATTTCCTAGGTATTGGCAGCTCTGTGAAGAGAGACCTGGTTATTTAACCTAGTTTCTTAAATTGTAAGGTTCTCTTTTTGTCTGGCTCAGTGGAGAGCATACCTTTCCTTCCCCCCTTATCCCTCTCTTTCTCTCTCTCTCTGTCTCTCTCATTTTATCTTTTATAAAGGGACTCTTCATTAATATGTTTTATTAATGAAATACAGTGCAGAATGTCATGTATACAATTTGCCATATTAAATCGACTTTGTTTATTGCCTTCACAGCAGTCTTTGTAACATATTCTGCAAATAAATTATTCTATATTAATATAATATATTTTAGTCTATTTTAATAAATTCATCATTTAATAAATGTAACTGAGAAAGGAATCTTTTTAAGATGCTCTAAAAACATTTTTAAATGATGCATATATAACAGTATATATCTGGTATATATAGTTCTTTTTTTGCAGAACATATTACAAAGAAGGTTGCCAAGATTATACATTTATAAAGAATACAAAATTATGAAAGTATATACTTATTAACAAACTACAATTCACTGTAATGAGTTCACAACCTTTTTGAGATTATACATATAAATAAGTGTGTTTGACAAAGAAATATATTTTATCGGATCTGTAGGTGGTTTCGAAATTGTGTGAAAAGTAATACTCAACTTTTTTGAGCATCAAATGAAAAAAATTGTTAATAAATAAATAAATATATATATGATTAATTGATATTCCATTTATGTAATCATTTATAGAATCTTTCAAAGGGTCACATAAATACAGTCATGAAAACTATCTTATTTTCTATAATAATAATGGCTCTCCCAAGTTTTAATAATGTCAGAATATTAGACCAGAATGGACCAATTTCTTCCAAAAGGCTTACTGCACACACTATATCACCAAATTGTTAGTTTTACTTAGAATATGTCATTATATCACTGTTAACATACCCTTGATGTACTTTAAAAAAAAATCAGCATAATTGTCTTCAGATTGCCAATTTCCATGAAAGATTTTAACAGAGCCAGGTTGAAAAGTAAAGCCTCATTTACACCTGATATAAAGGATCATTAGTTACACGAATGATTTCACAGAACAGGAAACTAAAATACTCACCAATCCTCTACAGGCATTATCTGCCGAAAGGGATTTTTAAACTTTGCTTAGTAGGGCAATGAATTCTTGCTAACAAAGCTGCCCAAAAAAAAGATGTCTCCATCTATCTCAATTGAAAAGCTCTAGCAATTAAGTGTTTATCTGTTAATTGTTGAGCTGAAAGCAGGGGAGATGGACAGGTTCCAGTGCTAGCACAGCATCTGTGAAAGTGTTTCAAGTTGTTTTTCAATATTCAAAATATGAGAGCTAAAATGACAAGGAAACTCATTTGAAGTTCGTAACAACAAGAGTTTATGTGTTTGTTTGATTTCAGTTTGAATGAAGCTACCTGAATGAAGCTGTATTCATGGATGTTGTTAATGAGGTCATCAGGGGCCAAATCTATCCGTAATTTTAAGTTGGGGAATGAGAGGGGTAAGAAAAGAAAAGTTTATAGTTTAACCCAAGCCGTCTAAAAGGTACGTATTTTTTATGTAAGGCTGTCCATCCCTCGATTTTCTTTGGTCCCTATGCTCATTATTGAACTTACCTAGCAGGTTACCTGAGACAGGAAGATGTCGGTATTATCAAAGTTTTAGTCCAGAGAGAATATCACTGTCTTGGCTCATTAATACAAAATAAAAATAAGTTTTAACTAAATAAAAAAAAAGTATTTCTCAAAATGTAATCATATGTTTTGCATTTAAATAAATCTTTACTGCAAAGTGTGCAAAGGTCACGTAGTCAAAGTGTATTACAGAAATATTGGATTCATTATTTGCAAAGACATTTGTCTGAATGTTGAAAAATAATGAAGAAAATGCATTATTGTATTTTTTTTTAGTAATTCAATCATTTAACCATTTGGCCTAATGGCTTAACCATTTTTTGCAAAAATAGAACATTTTTCATGACGTCCGAATTTCAGCCATATGACGGCTCAGCTCAGCAGAATTTCAGTGCCAGAAAACTGATACATGAACAAAATCAGATAAATTAAAAGGGTGCAAAAATAGCCCAACCAGTGCACTGCAAAATATATACTTAACATATCATGTATATATTGTACAATACATTGTCCTGCACTGCACAAATCACATGAAAGCAAGTAACTAGTAGATATAAAATGATAAGAAGCAGTTAAAAAAATCTATATCTTTATATTTATATATTATAATATTATTATTTATTAATTTAGAATTCTGAATCACAAATCAAAATGAACATGACTATTCAGCGTTTTGGTGCGTGATTTAGGTACGTTTCGGCTCAGAGTTCGGTAATTTGACCGATCACACGATCGACCCAATTTTAGATAAATTGCAGTACGTACCCAACAAGAATCTCCAAGTTTCCATTTGTGGCCGGTGAGATGCAGAATCAGTAAAGTAGGTTTTATTGTATGATGTGTCCATATACGTAGTCACAACGGAATAATTCACGTTGATGTATCTAATGTTGTCCTGAATACTCTTTTACCTAGTGGCTGGATCCCTGGGTAATCCATCCTGGGGATAAACATCAACATAGTTTGAAACAAAAATCTCATATAACCATAACTTTCTTTTAAGACAACTGTAAAGTTATTTGAAGGTTTAGCACTCACTAAAATATTCACTGAATGTTTTCTTATTGTGATCTTTAAATATAAATCATAATAATGGTGACAGAAAGCTTTTAAATCCTCCGGTGGTTATTTCATACTATACAATTCAAGGTCTTAACTTTGAAAAAGGCTAACCTAAGTGCAAATATAAAATAAAAGAGAAGAACACACAAATATCTGTTCAAATTGATCCGGATAGTGAATATTTAGTATGGAGAGTAAAATAGAACTCTGAATGATGGACCATTTCTATATTAATGTACGGAGTAGAATAGGTCATATGTAACAAAGATAAAAATGAGTTTCAATTATATTTTTTATTTATATTTTTATTGACTGCATCAATCACTATGTGATAAAACAAATCTATTATTTGTAGTAAGATAAAAAAACATAAATTGTTAAAATATAGGTCACTAAAGAAGTTAAACTACCCAACGCATTTCCTTTTACAACTGATCTTTGTAGTACGCAAAATCTATTTGATTAAGTTAAATTGAAATTATATGTAGAGATTGTTGGAATATTAACATATATCATAGAAGAGTTAACACTTAAAAACAATACAAAATATTGTGAAATAAGCAATGAAAATATTTGGTATCAGCCTCTTTTAATAACATATATAATAAAGAGTGACATAAGAGGTTTTTGTTAAACTAACAAATAAACGGTCTATTTATACCATGTTACTGAATTAATGCCTGATATAATGTTTTAGCTGATAGAATTTTCCCAATTACCTTCTTACATCAAAATATGGCAACTATGTAGTTATCTTATCGCCATATAGAAACAATATGACATGATATGGTGTATAAGTCTTATAGAATACAGAATACACTATTTCCACAACCCGTGTGTAATAGTGAAAGTGCGTAGCGCTAAAAAATATTTACTTACTCCCCGAATTTCTTTAGGGGTGCAAATAGTCTCCTGATAGCTAGAAGAAATAAAAATACATAGTGTGTTCCAATTTTAACAAATGATTATACCCCTTATACCTAAGAAGCACTCACGTGGTTTAGAGCCTATTTGGATTGGCTCTAATCACTTTCGCTTTGTGTCATTCAGGTGACACACACCTCAACGTCCAGATGGAGTGTACTCCTCAGAAAGGGAAACAAAAGCAGGGGAGGGGAGGACAGGAAGAGCTCGCCCTGGTGTTGAAATCCTTATGGACACAATATAATAATAGGATAAACACAAGAGTAAAGGTTACTCCTCACCTGGTTCAGAGCCTGTGACCTGGCTCCCAGTATAACAGTGTATGAGCTCGTTTTAGGGACAGCTCTCTCCCTTCTTTTAACAGGATTGATAGAACTTCAGATGCATGCACTCCAGCTTTTAAGAGCATTTATTGCTTAAAATTTTAAAATCAATCTGATACATACAATAAAATAGTCCAAAACGCGTTTCGCCGAATCCGTTCAGCTTTCTCAATTGGTGTCTTCTGATCCGTTTGGCTGTATCAAAGAGCACTTGTTTTAATTTTGTTTAAAGCGCCTATAAAGCACAGATTATTTTGTATATTGAACACTGTTTGAAATTCTCCATCTCTGTGTGTGCTGCTATTACCAAATATGTCTCTCTTTGAGAACAGATCCAAATATGGACAAAATATTGATGCTCTTTTTAACAATCCACTAACACCAAGGGTAGAACATGAACAAGAACTAAAAATCAAAATACGGAATTCATGCTATAAATTAGAAAAACTATTATTAAGGGAAATCAAGATAAAATGGGAAGTTGCTACGCTGTTTCCCTTTCTGAGGAGTACACTCCATCTGGACGTTGAGGTGTGTGTCACCTGAATGACACAAAGCGAAAGTGATTAGAGCCAATCCAAATAGGCTCTAAACCACGTGAGTGCTTCTTAGGTATAAGGGGTATAATCATTTGTTAAAATTGGAACACACTATGTATTTTTATTTCTTCTAGCTATCAGGAGACTATTTGCACCCCTAAAGAAATTCGGGGAGTAAGTAAATATTTTTTAGCGCTACGCACTTTCACTATTACACACGGGTTGTGGAAATAGTGTATTCTGTATTCATTGAATTTGGAGGGATTGGAGAGGTCCCACTTTTTGTGTGTGAGCAGCTGTATCAAAGAGCACTTGTTTTAATTTTGTTTAAAGCGCCTATAAAGCACAGATTATTTTGTATATAAGTCTTATAGAGGTTGCATGCTTTTATTTGTTAGCTTGCTCAGTTAATAGAAATGTAGAGATTTAAAACATTTTGCAAAATGAAGTGGACGTAAATTGACATAGCAAAAAAACTGATGACTGGAAATAAAGTGTTTATTATTGTATATTATAAATGTAAGCAATTCATGATTCATCATAGCGGTGGGCAGGGTCAGGCTTGTTTTAATGAAATTAATTCAGGATTATTCACTAAACAGGAAATTGTTTGGAAATCGACAAGAAGTTTAGCTTTTAGGGAAAAGTTCCAGTACTCAGTTCAGCTACGTCAAGAGATTGCCCTTTATCAGGATTCCCTCCTATATCAGGAGTCTTTCCTATATCAGGAGTCTGTCCTATATCAGGAGTATTACCTATATCAGGGGTCTGTTCTATATCAGGGGTCCACCCTATATCCAGAATCTGTCCTATATCAGGAATCTGTCCTATATCAGGAGATTGTCCTATATCAGGAGTCCATCCTATGTCAGGAGTATGACCAATATCAAGAGTCAGTCCTGTATCAGGAGTGTGTCCTATTTCAGGAGTCCGTCCTATATCAGGAGATTGTCCTATATCAGGAGTCCATCCTATATCAGGATTCTGACCTATATCAGGATTCTGACCTATATCAGGAGTCCGTCATATATCAGGAGATTGCCCTATATCAGGAGATTGCCCTATATCAGGAGTTTATATTATATCAGGAGCCGTCCTATATCAGGAGACTGTCTTATATCAGGAGTCCGTCCTATATCAGTAGTCTGTCCTATATTAGGAGTCCATCCTATATCAGGAGCCGTCCTATATCAGGAGTCCGTCATATATCAGGAGATTGCCCTATATCAGGAGTTTATATTATATCAGGAGTCCATCCTATATCAGGAGTCTGACCTAAATCAGGTGTCTGTCCTCTATAAGTAGTCTGTCCTATATTAGGAGTCCATCCTATATCAGGTGTCCGTCCTATATCAGGAGTTCGACCAATATCAGGAGTCTGTCCTATATCAGGAGTCTATCCTATAACTGGATATGGTCCTATATCAGGTGCGCGTTCTATATCAGGAGTCTGTCCTATATCAGGAGTTTGAGAGTTCCTGTTTTACCCTCAAAGTGATGTGTCGTCTCGTTATTGGGGGGAAGGATTCGTTGTATGCTGTTCCAGTTTGACTGCTAGGAGTGTAAACCTATCGTATGTTTTTTCCTATTCGGCTGTATACAGCATTCATATGCTAGAGAGGATTTCTATGCTTCTCAGAGTCGGTGGTTGTGGTGTCTGCTGCAGTGCTTGAAGTCCTCAGGAGCGCTAGGAGCATCCTTCAACGGAGGTACCCAGTCGGGGTGCCAGGTGATCCGTTACATTGGTGGCAAGCGGTGGGATGGCGTCCTAGTGCGAGGAGAAGCAGCTCGGAGACACTGGTAACGGTTGGAATTACAATTGAGGGCAACGCTAGTATCTGTACAGCGCCCCTGTTCACAGCAGCATGGAGTTTGGGAGCCCCTACACAGCGACCCCATACGTGGAGGAGTTCCAGCGGAGATTGCAAGGCACACTGAAAAAATATGGTCGTGGGTCAGACAAGGTGGAACTGAGTTATAGAGAGACTATAATGCAAGAGCTCTGGCAGGAGTCCCTGGAGGTCACACAGCTGCGGCGGAGGAAGAAGCTTCCAAATAGAGCACAGCGCTGGCAGCAACAAGTGGCCCAGCAGATGGGAATCCTGGGAGAACAACCCTTGACGGAGTGGGTAAGATACCTTGAGTTCCTAGTTCAGAGAGAGGTGATACGGGATGACTCATACCGGGCGCTGTGGTGGTACGCAGTCCAGCGAGACACCTGGGTGACAGAGGAGGTCCAGCCAGAGGGGGAGGGATACTATGGTCCCAGCCTGTTGCTCAGGGCCATGCAGGAAGATGAGGACTTTGGGAGTCCAGAGGTGTCACGGTACTGGGCTATTTATCGGTACCGGAAAAAGATGCTGCCCTTGCCTTCAGTTATTGAGTTGGGACAAGACCTCGCTTACCGAGTTAATCGGGAGTGGGCCTTGGAGCAGGACTACCACCGCTTCCTTAGCTCCATTCGGCCCCAACCTCCCCAGCGGCAGTGTGTGTTACAGGGAGCCGAAGGTGTAGTCCTTCCTCCCCAGCGGCAGTGTGTGTCCCAGGGAGCGGAAGGTGCAGTCCTTCCTCCCCAGCGGCAGTGTGTACCCCAGGGAGCTGAAGGTGTCGTCCTTCCTCCCCAGCGGCCGTGTGAGTTACAGGGAGCCAAAGGTGTCGTCCTTCCTCCCCAGAGGCAGTGTGTGTTACAGGGAGCCGAAGGTGTCGTCCTTCCTCCCCAGCGGCAGGCTGAGTTACAGGGGGCAGAGGTTGTTGCTCCTGCCCCCCAGCAGCAAAGTAATGTGCCAGGAAGGCAGTGTGAAGTGAAGGGAGCTGAAGGTGCTGTCCTTGCTCCCCAGTGGCCGTGTGAGTTACAGGGAGCCGAAGGTGTCGTCCTTCCTCCCCAGCGGCAGTGTGTGTTACAGGGAGCCGAAGGTGTCGTCCTTCCTCCCCAGCGGCAGGCTGAGTTACAGGGGGCAGAGGTTGTGGTTCCTGCCCCCCAGCAGCAAAATAATGTACCAGGAAGGCAGTGTGAAGTGAAGGGAGCTGAAGGTGCTGTTCTTGCTCCCCAGCGGCAGTCTACGGTGCAGGGAGAGGAGCCTGTTATCCCCTCTCCCCAGCGGCTGAAGGTGTGTAAGGGAGAGGAGTTTGTTACCCCCTCTCCCCAGCGGCAGCTTAGCACATCAAGGGGAGACAGTAAGCCCCACCCCAGCGCAGATGGGACCGTGGTCTCTGCGCCCAAGTTACAGGGAGCTGAAGGGGCCGTCCCCCCTCCCCAGCGGCAGCATGATCTTTTGGGAATTGGGAGCCCAGTCTCCATTCCCCAGCGGCCGAGGGATGTGCCGGGAATTGGGAGCCGAGTCTCCATTCCCCAGCAGCAGGACACTGTATTGGGAGTAGAGACAGTCGGTCTCCCTCCACAGAGTATGGAAGTATGTATGGGAGAGGAGCTTGCTACCACCTCTCCCCAGCGGCGGATCCGTAATGTGCAGGCAATAGAGAGCTCAGTCTCCATTCCCCAGCGGCCGAGGGATGTGCCGGAAACAGAGAGCTCCGTCTCCATTCCCCAGCGGCCGAGGGAGGTGCCGGGAATTGGGAGCCTAGTCTCCATTCCCCAGCAGCAGAGTGTCCCGCAGGGAAGAGAGAGCCCAGTCTCCTTTACCCAGCAGCAGGACCATGTATTGGGAGTAGAGACAGTCGGTCTCCCTCCCCAGAGTATGAAAGTATGCATGGGAGAGGAGATTGTTACCTCCTCTCCCCAGCGGCAGGGTGTTCTAATGGGAGAGGAGCTGGTTACTACCTCTCCCCAGCGGCAGCTTAATGTACCAGGGGGAGACTGTAAGCCCCACAACTGTGCAGATGGGACTACGGTCTCTGCACCTACAGCACAGGGTGTAAGGACAGTCAGTCCTGCCCCCCAGCAACAAGGCTGCTTAGCCAAAGGGGAGACAGTCGGTCTCCCCCTCCAACATCGGAACTATGTATCCAAAGGGGAGACAATCGGTCTCCAACAGCAGAGCTGCGCAGCTAAAGGGGAGACAGTCGGTCTCCAGCAACCAGGCTCCAACCCGACTACTCCCGTGGTAGTGCTGGCACCAGGGCAGAGTACCGCTGGCCTCTGCCCACTCAGCAACCCACCAAAACAGCCTACCAGTCCCCCACACAGCCTTGGTGAGGCACCTGGACCTGGACAAGTTTTTCCCTTACTCAGGTGTAATAACCATTTATTGTGGGTGGGCTGTACTGCTGTTCCTGTTTTGTGGGTGGGCTGCTGGACTAACAAGGGCACTGACCGGCAAGAGGTCAGGTACCCTGTTAGTCTGTTTGGAAAAGGGGAGAAATGTGACGAAACCAACCTCGCCACTGGGCCCTGGAGAAGCCTGTTTGCTAGCCTCCTACCTACTGACTATGGCCCTGGGAGATTGGGCCCTTTAAAAACAGTATTCGGCCATACCAGAGTGTATGTCACTCATTCTGGCCCTTTAAATACAGTGGGGTCATTTGGTACTTGCCCTGTGTGAGCTGTGGTAACCCAGATAGCTATGCCATGGAGCCTATTCGTGTGATTAAAGACTTTGGCTCTATGGCGATTAAACTGTATTCGGTTGGTCTGAGTGCCATTCACCTAATAATGTGCACTCAGACCTGAGCTATCTGGGGATATGTGAAATGTCTGTGTGTTATGTGTAAAATGTGACTTTATGTATTTTAAAGTGTTTTATGTCGTTTTGCAACCATGTGGTTAATGGAGTCTGCCTCTAGTCCTGGATAATTGGATTACTTCTCCAATTATCTCCAGGGCATAAGGGAGGAAACCAGGATGCATTGTGGGGATGTTTTTTCTGCTAGCCAAGGGGAACAAAAGATACTTTTACTAACTTTTGAACCCCTGGTCTGATTCATGCCATTTTTTAGTATGTTGTTCCCCTGAATGGATTGATTGTGAATATGTATTTTTATGCGAATGTGATGTATATTTTGGGAGTTGTGAATGTTGTGTAAAAACTGTATTTTCCCTACCTATGATAATTGTATTTTCCTGTGTGTACAGATAATTAGTTTACAGGTAGAGGGGAGGGCTATGTGTGGGATGTAACTATTGTGCGATTGGTTAATGTACGTTACTGTGTGTGTCCCTCCCCTTCATGGGAGCACCTAATAAAAAGGGCTGCAAGCTAGCAGCCAGAGAGTTCCTGTTTTACCCTCAAAGTGATGTGTCGTCTCATTATTGGGGGGAAGGATTCGTTGTATGCTGTTCCAGTTTGACTGCTAGGAGTGTAAACCTATCATATGGTTTTTCCTATTCGGCTGTATACAGCATTCATATGCTAGAGAGGATTTCTATGCTTCTCAGAGTCGGTGGTTGTGGTGTCTGCTGCAGTGCTTGAAGTCCTCAGGAGCGCTAGGAGCATCCTTCAACGGAGGTACCCAGTCGGGGTGCCAGGTGATCCGTTACACGTCCTATATCAGGAGTCTGTCCTATATCAGGTATCCATCCTATATCAGGATTCTGTCCTATATCAGGAGATTGTCCTATATCAGGAGTCCATCCTATATCAGGATTCTGACCTATATCAGGAGTCCGTCATATATCAGGAGATTGCCCTATATCAGGAGATTGCCCTATATCAGGAGTTTATATTATATCAGGAGCCGTCCTATATCAGGAGTCTGTCTTATATCAGGAGTCCATCCTATATCAGGAGTCTGACCTAAATCAGGTGTCTGTCCTCTATCAGGAGTCCCTCCTATATCAGTAGTCTGTCCTATATTAGGAGTCCATCCTATATCAGGAGCCGTCCTATATCAGGAGTCCGTCATATATCTGGAGATTGCCCTATATCAGGAGTTTATATTATATCAGGAGCCGTCCTATATCAGGAGTCTGTCTTGTATCAGGAGTCCATCCTATATCAGGAGTCTGACCTAAATCAGGTGTCTGTCCTCTATAAGTAGTCTGTCCTATATTAGGAGTCCATCCTATATCAGGTGTCCGTCCTATATCAGGAGTTCGACCAATATCAGGAGTCTGTCCTATATCAGGAGTCTATCCTATAACTGGATATGGTCCTATATCAGGTGCGCGTTCTATATCAGGAGTCTGTCCTATATCAGGAGTTTGTCCAATATCAGGAGTACGTTCTATATCAGGAGTCTGTCCTATATCAGGAGTTTGTCCAATATCAGGAGTACGTCCTATATCAGGATTCTGTCCTATATCAGGAGTCTGAGCTATATCAGGAGATTGTCCTATTAAAGGAGATTGTCCTATATAAAGAGTCTTTCCTACAACAGGAGTCTGTCCTATATCAGGAGATTGTCCTATATCAAAAGTCTGTCCTATATCATGAGTCTGTCTTATATCAGGAGTCAATGCTATATCAGGAGTCAATGCTATATCAGGAGTTCATCATACATGACTAGTCTGTCTTACATCAGTAATCATACTTGACAAATGCTCAGGGTACATGCAACTTATTTTATTTCGCACTCCAAATAAAGACTGCCTATCAAAGAAACCCCAGGTGTGCCCAGATCACTTTTTCATTACTATATTTTTTATGGAACATTGGTCTACCCTGTTTGGAGCACCCTGCTGAAAGTATTCCCAGGCTCCTGGAGGTATTCCCAGGATAGTTGGTGTGAGCAAGGCTCTCTTAATCTTTGCAAATTACATCAGTTATCGATCCTTAATCATGTTTGATTCTACATAAAGGAATCTATCGTATAATAAACAATCTGTTCTGCATGAAAAATCTGTCTAAAATCAAGAGTTTGCTCTTAACCATGAATCTATCCTACATAAACAGTACATAATACGGCTGTCTGACATTAATAGACCGTCGTATAAGTGGGTTTGTAAGCGCTAAGCTTTATTAAGGAGATGCTGTTTGTAAATTCTCACTCTGACCTTAACTCTGACATAATAACAGAGTGTCCAAGTCTTTGCATAAAAAAAAATTAATGGTTAGTGCTTTCATAATACATAGCTGGAAGGATTGCAGAGCTATGTGTGGCAAGGACACTGGATAATATGAAAGCTATTAGTTTCAAATTGATAAACAACAGAGAATATACAGCTACCAATTCCACCTTACATGCCCCATGTTACCTTTCTGTAGCTATCTGACCTGCAATTCAAATCTGTAGGTAGCATTCAGAATGCAGTGCTATTGTTATCAGTGATAATAATCAAATATTTTTTTTTTTTTAAATGTGCGACTGACTACATTGATGGCTCTGCTTTGTGACTGCTCTGTAAAATAGGTGATGTTTTCAATGTATTTCTGTGAGGAGTTCATATATACAAATGCTCATAACACAAATGCTCAGTAAAAACCCAAAGCAATAAATGGAATGCCAGTCATTGGCTAAGAGATCTCAGCCTATTCCTGGTTTATAATGAATTTAAAAGGAGGCTGATTCAAGTCCAGTTTAAACCTCAAGATGTAGGGAGACATTCAAAGAATCTGTTTTTCTACTCTTGTTTGGGTGTTTGTTACATAGTTCCCTTTTTCAAAGAAGCTTTACGAAGTCAATCAATATTTATTGATTATTAGCACATGAGCTATCAATCTAGAGAACATAATAGTGACTATCCCCTTAAGGATGCAGCTTCAAAAACTGGACTTACCCTTAAGGACACAAGCCATTTCTGCATTTTTTGCTGTTTGTGTTCAAACGCAAATTGCACCTCTGTCATTTATTGCACCAACACATATTATATACCATATGTTATAGGGCAAAAGGGCTTTAATTTGATGTCACATATACATAGATAAATTCTCACTCATTATAAAACACATGGCAGAAAATGGGGGGAGAAAAAAAAACAAGAAACAATTTTTTTTACAGTTTTGGCAATAATAGCGTGTGCATAATATGTCCAGCTTAGAAACAGTAATTCAAAATAAATGTATGTATCTTGATGTATAGAGTACATAATGTGTATAGAATTCCAACTTAATTTGAAAGTTACAGATCACAAAATAAAAGGACTAAAATAAAATGTCAATGTGAAACAGTTTTAGAAGTTGGTATGCTTATCTTGTAGGGTTAGTAGCCATCACAGAAAACAAAATTGCCACACAAAAGTATATATTTATATAAAGTAGACATCACGGGCTATTTACCTAAGGTTATTTTGACACTTTTTATGTAGCCATTTCATCGCCAATCTCTGCTAAATATTGGAGTAAAATTGTGTTTTTTTTCTTTATTTTGGCATATACACATATAACAAGGTTTTTGTAATGTGTATTTTGTAAAGCTGGTGTGTGCTATTCCTGCACATATCCCCATATTTTGTTCAGCTACACCTGCTGATTACAACAATACCCCAGAGCACAGTATAGTTTGCAAACCTTATGTGTGCTACGGCTGTATAATATTTCATATGTTACTAGGTAGCTATGTCGTCTGAGTACAACAATACCCCGTGTGTACCTTCGCCAGGTATATGTGGATGTTGAAGGGGCACATTTGAGATACAGCCATTCAGTTTTTTTCTAACTTTGAAGTTTTATGTTGTGTCCATGTTCCATTTTGGAGTAGGTTAGCTGGTTGGTTATTCAAACTTCCCCACAAACGCATACCATTTTTAAAGAGTACACCCTGGGGTATTTCAAAAGGCATATTTTGAACCTTAGCGTGGGATAATTTTTTCGCTAGTTTGTTCCAGGTGTAGTGGTAATGAGCATTTTTAATTTCTTTTTTTTACTCTTTTAAACTTTTTAAAACTTGTTTTTAAACTTTTTTTACGTATTATATTTTTGTAACTTTTTTAAACTTTCTTAAAACTTTTTTCCACTTTCAAATTTGTATAAACTTTTTTTTACCATTAACCCCTAACTAGCAGTAAGCAGCACTTACAGTAAATTCCCCAATTTCCCATAGCTCCCACCCACCCAAGCTAGCAAAATATATAATTAAAAAATATTCAAATTAATTAATGAAATAAATTGAAAACCTGAGGGTTAAAAAAATAAATAAAAGTTAACCATCAGGTGAAAAATCAGATCAAAGTATAATACTGTGATCTGTATATCGATCACTGTAGGCAGTGATCAACTGGTAGGAAAGGGCTTTATTTTTATTAGGACTGGGTTAAGGGGGGGTGGTATTTTTTTACTTTTCTAAAACGTTATTAAAACATTTTTTTTTACTTTTTTAAACTTTTTAAAGCTTTTTAAAAAAATGTTTTTAACACTAACCCTTAGCTAGCCGAACACCAAATTCCCCAATTCCCCACTAACTTCCACCCACCCCAACTAGCTAAATATATAATTTTTAAATATTTGAATTAATTAATAAAATTAATTTAACCCCTGAGGGTTAAAAAAAAAAAAAAACCTTAACCCTCAGGGGTTTAAAAATAAATCAGATCACAGTAAAATGTAGTCCGTGTCAATTGATCACTGATGTCAGTGATCCATTGGCAGGGAAGGGATAATTTTTTTTTTTTAAATGAGTGAAGGGGGGGGGGGGGATTTTAAACCAATTTTTTTTTTTTTTACACAGGGTGAAGATCACTGCTGATCCATCTCCCTGCACTTCACACTGAATACGGAAGCACAGGGAGGCAGACCAGGAGTCCCTGCAGCACATGTGCTCACTCAGACAGCCTGTCAGAGCTATCACAGCTACAGGGACAGCGCGATCGGGTGCTAAACCAAGGCATACTGGAGGAGCTTTAACCCCACGATCGCGATGATTGCCTCGATCACGGCGATATGGGGTTAACTTTAGTAAATGACGGAACGTTTCCGTCATGCGTCATTAACGGTAGGTCTGCGTCGTTAAGTGGTTAAGTAATGTGTTTTGTTGTTGTTGTTGTTGTATTTTTTGTGTGTATTTTCTCTATTACTAATTGTATAATATTATTAACATGTGATAAATGCACCTGAATATATCCCTTTAAATCAGCATCCATGTCTAAGCTTGTTTTCCTTTCTTGCCAGAGTACTTGCTTCTTTCTTATTTTATATTATTATTCACCTCTTAACACCATCAGCCAATATATTTTACCTCCTTCTCTGGGCTTTTTCACACCCACTGTCATCCCCCCTACGCCAGATCTTCTTATTAGAATTGCAGGTTTGTATTAAGGACAGGAGTGGCTGCATGATACATTTCTCCACTCCTTACTGCTACTGTACTCAGAAGATGCAGTCTCCCAGGAAGTCTTATGATCCAGTGAATTCTGTATAAAGAACATTACAATATTCTACGCAGGGCTGGTTTTTTTTTGTTCTGAGCTTTTATTTGAAACTGACAAGATTCACTGCTACCCTGCTGCGCTTTTTTTTTTTTTAACATACAGGAGGACACTTCAAACAGCGCGGAGAGCTGACAAAAGATAAAATAATATCACAAAATTGGAAAAATACAGAAGTATCCTATTTTGTTGCTTTAATGTCGATGTCCTTTTCGATGTACTTACGTTGCAACACTTTGGAATATTTTTACTTCATTTTGCTTGAGTATGTTGCAAATGTTGTTAATATATAACAAATATAATCTCAGGCATAACTGCAATAAGCAAACGTTATTAAATAATTAGAAATGTAATGATAAGAAAATTCTTAGAAACAATTCTGTCTGTCTATCTATGGGTTATTTACTAAAAAGTATATCGTGCTGAACAATCGTGAACCAAAAGACAAAACTAGTAGTTTTTTTTCCTAAATAGAACTAGTCAGTTGTTATATCATTGTCTCACTGATAACATAATAGATCACAGTTAGTGGCACCTATAACCTTTTTTTTTGCACTCAGTTTGTATTTGAGAATAGACTGAAATCACTATATATATTGAGCTAATGATAAGCCAGCGAGAGCAACTATTAATGTGCCTTCCTTATAATCCTCTTATAGGGCTAAAGCTGTAGGACCAATTTTTTTTTAATAGTGATTTGTGGGGAATTGAAAGAGATCAAAATAGACAAACTTTGAGTATTATAATTTGCAGTGGTTAATTGGAGTAGTATTAACATAATGATGAACGTAATTCATCATTTGTAATGTGTGTTTTGTGCCAGAAATCAAACCTCTCGTGACGCATCTGCGCCAATTCAGCCACGGTCCCGGAGCTCTGGTTACATTTTAGGTGCATCGATGTTAAAAAAAGGGAGCGTAGATCCAAAATTGACACAGCCATATGAATTTCCACCAGCTCCAATTTCAAATTGAGTTAAATTGTGTCAATTCCACCACAAACAAAATTGATTACATTTAGATGCAGCCATGTCAATTTCTAATACACAGCCATTTGAGATGCAGCATTATTATTTTACTACGTTGTACTTGCATTATTCTGAATTAAACCCAACCTATATGACGTGATCCATGACCTTTGCGCTTTTTATATGCTAATTAGCTGGCATCCTGTTTCTGACGGTCTGCGCATGCATGAATGAGGGCCTGGACCTTAATTTATTTTCTGCATTTCCATGGTCCAGTGATCTCTCATGGTTTCAGAGCCCTTGATCAAGTTATTCTGTTCCTGAGTTTTCTTTACTGACCCGGCTTCGTTTATTGACCGAGTTGTATTCTGTTCTGATTTCTGTGTCCAGACGTTGCTATTTGACCAAGATTCCTTCTGTTCCTTTATGGTGTACCAGTCCAGACTTATTCCAGACCTTGAATTGTTCCAGTGTTCCTGTATCAGACCCAGCTTAGCTTGCACTGCCATTGTTTATTATTTTCATACTACTCCTGGTCTGAATAGACTCTTTAGTATAGGCCTGGCCTTTCCTATTTCCTCAGTAGCATTAAGCCAGGCAACTCTAAGGTGGACTGTTACCTCAATGTATTACTCCTTGCTTTGCCTTTGGTATGGTTGCTGCCTGGTTACATACTGCAGAACCCCACATATTAACATAATTTGCCAGACTACATAGCAAACAGTAGGTGGAGCTGTAGCAAGTGTATAGAGCTGTAGAACAGAGTCTAGGCTTTTCCTCCTACTTAAAAGGACAACTGTCCCCTTAACACTATTTTTTATTATAATAATCCTTTCATCAAGTTTAAAAAAATAAAATAGATGCTTTATTAAAGGATCACTATAGGGTCAGGAACACAAACATGTATTCCTGACCCTATAGTGTGAAACCACCATCTAGCCCCCCTGGTGCCTGAAGCTGTAAATCTGCATGCTGTTAGACTCAGAAAAACAAGCAGTCTGTTGACATGTGGTAGCCTGATCCAATCACAGTGCTTTCCCATAGGATTGGCTGAGACTGACAAAGAGGCAGATCAGGGGCAGAGCCAACACAATTCAAACACAGCCCTGGCCAATCAGCATCTCCTCATAGAGATGAATTGAATCAATGAATCTCTATGAGGAAAGTTCAGTGTCTGCATGCAGAGGGAGGAGATACTGAATCACAGGATGCTGTGCACAGTGCTGCCCTGTGCTCTGCTGACATCAGATCTCAGTGGATGGAGGCATATTATGCCTCCATCAACTCCGAAGTCCCTCTGGTTCACTCTGAGTGAATGCAACTGGAGGTGTTTCTAGCTTTCAATGTAAACACTGTATTTTCTCAGAAAATACAATGTTTACATGAGAAAGGCTGCAGGGAGCTATTGTTCTCACCTGAACAACCTCATTAAGCTGAAGTTGTTCAGGTGAATATAATGACCCTTTAAATTAAGTATATGCAAAAAAAAAAAAAGAAAAACCCAATACAAAACAAAACATCCCTACCTTTAGTATATTGCAGGATACATTGGGTCAGAGAGTGTTTGAATACCTGTATAATAGTCTCTATGGTCTTCCTTGCTTAGCTCCCAGCTCAGTGCAGTGACATCAGACCCAATAAGTGTCACATACAAACACTGTCTGACCCAAGGTGTATGTATTTGGCTGAAGGATCATGTTATATACTAAAGGTAGGGATGGGTTTTTCTCATATATTTTTTTTTTTTTTACATAGACTATATTTAACAAAGAATCTATTTCTTTTTCAAACTTGATGAATGGGTCATTATATTTAAAATCATTATTGAGTTGTCCTTTAATATCTGGGGGCAGCCATTTTGTTCTCATCTGCCATAATGTCTGCTGTTTGCCCTACTGTGGTATTCATTTTACTGATGGATTGTGGGTAATTTGATTGGTAACTGGAACAGAACCTTGCTTTAAGCTCCGCCCATTGCCAAATAGTGTCAACTTGACTGTTATACATATTTACTTATGTATTTTATGAAAATTAGTGCAATCGGGATAAACATAAAAATAAAGACTCAGGGAGCGATATAGAACAAGATAAAATTTATTTTTGGTGCTCAACCCATTTGTATGTACTGTGTTCATCGGAATCCTGCTTAGGTTATTTTAGGACATGTGACCGACATTTTTCAGCACAGTAAAAAGAAATTAGATAGACAATAGGATTAGCTTACTTACCACACATATATTAAGTCTCAGTTTTTGCTGAGTTTACTGTTACCTCTGAATCACGTTAATCCTTCTTTTACCACACCAGGTTCTAATTTTACTGTAAATGAAAATTCTCCTATTATCTTTGATACATTGATTGCATTACTGTCCTACCAGGCTTTTTGGACGGGTGGCGTGTTACATCCAAACAGGGCGACGCTAATCGTTTGTCATTTTACATTTTTGGCTTTCCCATTCTAAAGTCCGCCAGTGATCATTAATCTTCATCTGCCTCCCGCTGATTAGTGAAGGTGGGAAACATACCATTTTAAGATGCTTTGATCTTCATTTTGTGCTCTTTATTGACCTTGATGTGAAGATGATTAGAAACGGTTACAGCCGCACTGAGTAAAGCTGGCATCGAACATGACAATTACAAACACCCCCAAGCTTCCTAGTTTCGCCTTATATTGCATTCCACAGGTAACAACAAGTTCTCAGCTCCTAACATCACAAGCTCTGTGTCTTTAATACTGTGTGTATCAGTACCAGTCAACGCATTATCTCTTAATAGTCACCACCTTCCGGTTAAAACTACCAGAAAATGTAAAGAGTTCATGTAAATAATTGAGAATGATCCATATACCGTGTACCTTTATAATATCGCTGTGAAGTTTCTGTAGTTACCGCATAATACAGCGATCGGCTGGCAGATTACTAACACTGCCTGTGCCTGCAGTGTGCTTCTCTGCATGTGGATCACGTTGAAATTTATCATAGTTGTATTAGCACAGCAGCTGCACGTGGCAGTCAGGGCAGGGCGCACATATAAAAATCTTACAGGCAAAATGGCTGAAACAAGAGAGAGAGATGAGGAAAGACAAGACCACAACACACTTCTTCCCCAGCACCATAGAGCAGACTGTCAAGGTAATATGAATGATAGTATCTTTATATTGACAATATATAGCTACCACCAAAATACAACTCATATCACTTTCAAACAGTTTGACTAACCTCAGCACTCTACTTTTTTTTTACAAAGAGGTTCGTGATTCGCAAGTAAAACGTTCAATTTTCAGCAATTCCATAGAAACAAAACCTTAAATTCCTTAACTCTCTCTAAAGGTACGTCATAGTTTCAGGCAGAAAACTAGTTTTTTCATGGCATAGAAACTACGTTTTTAAAAAAAAATAGATATGAGTTGGATTTAGAGACTCATTTTGATCCAAACTGCAATTTGTCTGAATTTGGGCAGATCTTGTGATCGTTTGAATTCCCAAACTCTGAGCTGAAATGCAGACGAATCACAAACCAAACTTAACGTGCAACAGATGAGCATGTTCGCTTAGATTTGTGATTCTGAATTCCACCCGCGGTGCCAAATAAGATATTTGATGGCTAGAAGACAGTCACTCACAGAGCAAGTGAGAAGTGACCAACAGAGGGGGAAACATTGGGACAGTTTTCTATATAATAAATATAAAACGTACTGTAGAAATATAGATATTTTTTCTTGCTGCTTCTTCTCTTTTTCTCCTTTGATGGTTACTATTTCTCACTTGATCTGTGAACAAAATGGCCCGTAAAATGTGCTGTTAGTATACTGCAAAACATATACATCATATTTATATTTAGCTCTACACCGATTGCCCAATTTTTGCACCATTTTGATCTGTCACATTTTTTCTAATTTCTTTTTTTTTTTTATTGTTGTCCCGAATTTTTGTTTTTTTGAATGAAGTGGTTCAGCCAAAATGATGAAGTCTCACGGTAGTTTAATGTGTGTATAGCAGGAGGGGGATATAGAAATCCAGGTTGTATGAGGCCGTACTATATAGCATTCAGAGTTAATGCTTGTCCCCAGGAAAATATATTTGCAGCAAATTATCTCTGAGCAGATCCTAGCTGACTATGATTAAATGCTGCCTTCGATATGACATCCTTTACATAGTATCATAATAAAAATATTATCACTGTAATAGGTTTATATATTTGTATTTAAAAAAAACAATGAAATGATTACAATATTTCTTGGAAAAGGTGATATTTTTCATCAAGAGGTATGTCTCATAATTATTTTGCATGCCACATATCCACACAGCAACAAAACAAACTACAGATCATAATGTGAGGCTTGGGAAAGTTTAGGAACTTTTTCAATTGAAAACGTGTGTCTCTTACATTCCAAGAAATACACTACACGTTAAAATCTAATTCAACAGAAACACTACAGGTGTTTATAGTGAATTTATTAACATTGCAAATCAGACATCACCCATGTGGATTGCTGACATACTTGGTAGCTGGTTCTCATCAAACAGCTGTTTTCATGTTGTAGAAGCAGGACACCGCAGATACCAGGGCGTTTGTGAGGGGGTGGGGCGGTGTAAAATGGTTTAACCAAAATAGATAAACTTTAAATATTTTACCTTTTAGAAACATATGCACAAGATTATTATTATTTTATTTTCATTTTTTGAAATATGTGCAGACAATTATCTTTTCTTTGAACATATGCCATCTCGCTACAGCTAGAGATTGAATCGGTAAATATTAAACTCCTAAAGTTATTGAATTTTTTTCTCAGGTGTTTTCTACATTTATCTCGAGTTACAATATTTTGTTATTTTGTATACAGTATGCAAAACAGGCCAACATTGGATTCAAATACTCAACTGCTGCGAGCGTTTTTACTAGTTTAGAATTAAATCTTACATTCCATAGTTTTCTTTTGTCCTTTGATTTTTCTAAGTTCCTATATTATTTTTAAATGATCTTACAACAACAAAAAAACAAAAAATATTTAAGAATAACATATAGGGGCAGCTTTACATTAATGTAACTGGTATCTAAGTATCTAAATGTTGGCTTATTATAAAATCATAAATAATTATTTTTACTCATTGAAAACATCTCTGTATTGAAAAACCCTAAGGAATCTTTGGTAAGAAAAACAACCAATCAACTTGAAGACCCTATGCATATTTTAAACAAACTCACTGACTTTAGTCTAATTCCAGGTGACATCACCATGCCTTTTATGGACGTTGATTCTATCTACACCATCATTGCACACACTGATGGTGCAGAAGTTTGTTAGAAGAAAAATTGAAGCAGAAAATACATTATATAACGTATCTCTCTTCCGAAAATTAGACATGAAATCTCTGCCTACAACTATACCATCAACAAGGTGCCCCACCACCTCCTGACCAACAAGATCCATTGTACCTTCAGCAGAAAGCCATGTAATGGTCAGGGATTACCTGGTGTTGGAGTTCAGAGTGCTGAGATAATGCTCACTCTTTCAAAATATCACAGCCCTTGGTGACTAGTTAAATAGATCACCTGGAGAGTGAACATATGCACGAGGCCTGTGCAGTAGGGCACATCTGTAAGTGCAGTACAGGCAAGGGAAAATCTAAAATCAGAGTATAAGACAAATATAAAAGCACAAGAAGTATAGTGAGTCTCCTAGTTGTCACCAACATCCCGGTTAACTCCAGAAAAACGTGATAAACACAAAAGGCAAAAGAAATGGTGGGGTGTGCTACAATTACATGTGTGAGGATCACCAATGAGATAATATTCATACACTGGTTATCGGTCTCCTGAAATAGACTGGTAGTACTCCAGTTAAGAAATGATATTCCTGCTTTTAATCACTTAAAAACATAAACATAAAACAAAACATAGTGTAAAACTGATGGATATAATGATAAAAGATAACGTGATTATTGCACTTACAAGTGGTCCACTACTAACAGTGGCCAGAAAGGCACATCAATAGGTCAAAATACCTACCACAAAGGGACTCCAAGATGTTCTGAGTCAGTTCCTGAATGCACCAACGTTCTGGATTCCAAGGGTTAATAAAGGAGTGAGTTCTGGATAAGGATGTCCCAAATAGAGTGACGAGAGAGTTATAGAGGTTTTGTATGTGTCCGACCGGTTTCGTCCTCAGGACTTTTTCAAGGAAGAGCTCAGATGTAGTCCACACCATTCAGATTTATAAACCCCATCAATTTGTGTACACATGGGTTTCCCAAGTGGGTTGAACCATATCAGGTGTGTGTAAAAACAAATTCCCACCAAAAACATGACCGCCGAGATCGTATATGGAGGCCAATTTGGTAGCCATTAGGTTATGTCTTCTAGATATATAATCCAGTGACTAACCATTGTACTCCTTTCCCGTACTGGCCATCATGTGGGGGAAGAACACAATTTAAAAATGCTCATAAAAATTAACAATTAACATTTTAATCAACATAAAGATAGCTGCTCGCATATACAGCGGCATGTATGTAGTCGCGAATGCACGAAAAATAGGGTGTTCGCATGTACAGCAGCATCTAAGTAGTTGCGCATGTGAGAAATAAATGGCTGTTCGCATGTACAGCAGCGACTACGTAGTCTCGCATGAGCGAAACAAATGATCGTGCATGCACGAAAACGTAGAAAAATTGTTGAATTGCTCGATCATATTGAATCCAAATGGTCAGAAGGTTACAACGGTTTGACAGCCTGAAAGACCACCAAAATAAGCAGATGTTAAATGGTGCATTACTCTGAAGGATTGGTGTCCATGAATGTTTACAATGTAGAAGATGAACAAATCAAATGTTTATCAAAAGGTAAAAATAAGATCATTATGGGCTCATATATATATTAGTTAGTTTACATTTTACAGATGCATCTTTTAATGCAATTACCACTATACGCATTCGACGTGTGTGCAGTGATCAAATTTGGTTAGTCCTGATATGATTCATCAGTAAAAAAAATGTTTTGGTGATTACAGATTTGTCCGTGTGGCATTTCGGTTCAGATGACTATCGTCCAAGCAATCTTTTTGGGAAAAAAGATTTGGACAAACCAACATGGGGAAAAAATTAGCCAGTCAGTGTTTTTCAAAATATAAATAGTATATATTTAGCAGTACACTGATAGGAGAATTGTCATACCATTTGGTTCACATAAGAACTAACAAAACAGAGTGCAAAGAGGAGGAACAGTAAAATCTATCTCTATATAATTATATATTATACATTTAACAACAATATAATATATAAATATAGGTATTTTAATTGATCTTCAATTTTTTCACTTCTTACTTGATCTGTACATAAAATCATTATTTAGTGGCTGATCCCTAACTATCAATGACATTTTTTTGGGGGGTCATCGATGACATTTTCAATCACAATTCGAACAAAACAATTTTGTGCATTGTCCATTTCATTTGTTTTGTGAATTGTCCATATAGCATTTCAGAGTTTGTGAGTTTGAATGAGCTTCAAATTGTCTAATATACAGACAAATCGCAAATTGTTTGAAGTCTGATACTCATTCAGGTGTGAGCATATTTGCCCTTTGCACATCGTTCCAGAGGCTTTTGACCTATTCTTATTGACAGACTTTTTGCAGGTGAGTTCGGTTGTTCAGACATTGCTTTTCAACCCAGTGTTCATAATTTTATGTAACAAAACAATGGGACACGGAATTAAATGCTGCACATTTTTTTATATTTATTCTGCCAGATAAATAAGCAAGTGCTCATTATTTTCACATTACAGAACGCACAAAAAAATTAAGAAATACATGTAGTACACTGAACATCCGAGAACATTAAAAACAGAGTTCTTTCGCTCTCCGTCTGCCTATTTTACAAAGTCTTTCTCTGTATCACAAAAGATTGCATTTTTCCAAATGGATCTTGAACTTAGCCCACATGTAAGAGATGGATATCAAAGCTGTCTACAACTCTCCAAATATACCAATAAATTATTGTACAAAACATACCTTTTCGTAATTGCCTGTAGATATTACGGTAACATTTTTCTGTTTGTCTAACACGTTGTTTTATTTATTAGACCAACAGCCTTAATTAAATTTAAAACGCAATCACAGAAATAGATTTTATTTGCTACTACATAATTTTCCAAATGGAGGGGAAAAAAATTACCATCTGCTATAGCCTGCATTCTGACATGAACATATTACTGGAATATTGTCACAGCACTGTGGGTTTCCATATGGTGCTTTTCCACCCAAATCTCACTAGTTCGAGTTTTGCAACGCCATATGGCGCTAACGCTATTTTTCCATTATTCCAATGGAATGTGTAATTGAAGAACATTTCCTGGTATTTCGAGAGCACAGACTTAAACTCTTCAAACAGTCTAGCCACTACATATCGACTATATTACAACTCTCAAAAATTAACCAATTAAGCATATTTTTTCTGCTGCAAGTGGCATATGTAAACTGAGTATTTATAATTTGGAGTACATTTCATATAATAACATTAATTTAGATAAAACAGATGGTCCCACTTCTACTCATTTGACTTTTTTTAACCTACACAGCTACAAGTTAAATACATTTTTTTCAACACTAGCTTTTCTATATAGAATGTAAGTTTTACAGATTCTGATGATAATATCATTAAGTAATATTACCTAGATTTGTTTGACGTGTTTGCTCTCTGACTTTACGTCTATGTGTGTACCCTAAAAGTAACTGATGGTTTGGATATGACTTGTCACTTTTTTGAGTTGGATCATGAGTCTGTGAAATGCTTATTTAAACTTATTTTAATTTAAACCATTTCTATTATAGCCTATAGGGAAATATTACATTTGGTGACAGCTGCTTGTTATTAGCTAAAAATCGTGCATGTAACATTTATATACCTTAATCTAATGTTCTTTCTCATTGACTGCATTTATGCTCAGCTTCTGAGTTCTCAGTAACAAGAGGGTTTATGCCAAAAAAAATTAGCCATTTAGGGTTTCATCATACATAGTCCACATACAATATTTTTAAGGTTGTCCAATCAAACAATTGGCTTCAAGACAGTTACTAATTAACTGTGTGAATTGTTAAGAATTCAAAATGAATTTCAAATTTCAGGCCAATAACTGAAGTGAAAATATATACGTAGCTTGGAGTTATTCAATAAACTGTCATCAACACTAAGTGAAATAAAAGTGTCCTTCAAATTTAAGACTAAAATTTAAGACTATAATAACTAATCTTCCAGTTTAGTCAAAGTTTTCCGATTTGACTCTATTGGTCCTAAATTTGAAATTCACTTTGAATCCTCAATAGTTCTCAGTTTAATCAATAACCCTGAGCATATCGGATTTGGCAACTGTAGCCTAAAATGTGGAATTCATTTTGAATTTACTTTGAATTCCTGCCAATTTCCACTTACATAACCGGCACAGGACGTATGTTAAGCTATGAGCTTATTCTGATATATACTACAAGATACCTGTGATCTTTGCTGGTTTAATCATAGACATGGATCTTGGCAAACATGGGCCTTTTTCTTTGGTTGACCGCTTCTTGCCCTGGCTCAGTTTTGTTTGCATAACTTTGAATGTTGACTTGGACCTTTAGTGAAATGTCTACTGCCGAGAGTTTATCAAGATCAGAACCTCTATAGGAATTTACAGTTACCATGTGGCTTTCTTTTACTTTATTCATCACACTTTAATATATGTCTCTCACAGAGTTATTTCTATGGCATACAAATTCACTATCGCTCCTGTGGATGGAACTCATTTTGAAGTCAAGGCACAGATTCAGCAATCACTCAACCTGACTGAAGCGAAAAATAATGTTTTATATCAGTGTACTGTAATCCTTTTCCAACCCAGTACAGCTAGACACGGATTGTGGCCAAGTGCCTCCAAAATCTGATTTTCTATCCTGTATCCTTCAGCTAGTGTCAGTTGACTCTCGTTGCTGCTTTCTATCGGACCATATACTTTCAGGTATTACAGCAGATTCCCATTTATCAAAGTAGCCAATTGTATCACATGTATTAAATGCTCAAAAGTAAGGGGAACAATGGTATGTCTAAATGTATAAGCCTTAAGAGTTGTCCTCTATGTTTTTGATGAAATGGGTATTATGTATATGTGTTTACTTACGTATTATTATTATTATTATTATATTATTTATAGAGCGCCGTCAAATTCCGCAGTGCTTTACAATGGGTGGACGAACAGACATGCAGTTGTAACGTAAATAATTAAATTTCGTGAGCCCACCATTGTATGAAGGTTCTATTTAAGAAACAATCTGCTTTAAGTGTGAATTGTGAAATTTTTTAAATTTTTTAAATTTTTTTAAATTTTATTTTATAATACTCTGTAAGTTTCTAAAAGTTTGAGCACTGACCAGGTTGGAGCATTTAAATTGAATCGAGCTTTCTCAACAAACTTTCCTTTAACATTGTTTGACAATTTCAACGTTCTGCATATTCCTTAATTTCTGTTACAGTATGTAGAGTTGGGGTCTTGGTTGAATTGGAAGACCCAATCCCAAGTCTATTTGAAGTATGATTGGCTATTGTGTAGCATTCACAGACCGTATCAGATTCCCAGCTCTCTGTATGACGATGATTGCAATACATAAATTTACCACTTGATTCAGTCTAAGAAATGGGGAGAACCATATCAGTGTCTTATTGATGGTATCTCAATAATAATAACTCCCTTATGTTATTATCCATCTGAACAATAATGGAATGAATGACAATGCACTCAACTCTCACATTGAACAGATATTAAGTCAATTTTAGAATGCTCTCCTGCAACCATAACATGAATAAATGCATTTTGACAGCTCAAGGTGAGAACTTTAACAGAAACTGATTTTTGTACACCGTATATCACATATCCATATTTTATTTTTTATTTTATTATTTACTTATCTTTTTTTCTTTGACTTTCACATTATATTTAAAGTTATGTCCCTGATTGCAAAGTGAATTCTAAAGCAATTTTACCAAACATCAAAGTGTTTCTTTCTTTTCTTTAACACACAGAATGTGTTTTATTTCTGAGTGTCTTGAGTACATGTAAGACGTTAGCTAATCAAAGAAGAGCAGATATACATTGATTGCCGTGGACTTTCAGAAGGAGGTATATGTCTGGAATGAAAATGGAGACATTCAAAGTGTTCAATCAATAAAAAAAAAATTCTTCAGAAAACTCATTAAAGTACAATGTTTGAGAAACCACTTATGGTTAGGAAAAATTCTAGATAATATACACTAAGGATCTGCCAAATCGGCCGATGAAGGTATCATCACATTTCTCACCTCAGATGTTAATATTATGTTATGGAGCTATGCATGTGTCAGCAAATTTAGTTGGAAAGTGATCCAGTAGAGACCTCAGTGGGTTGTACTAAATCTCAGGACTGTACAGCAGTGGATTTCCTTGACACACAATGTGTCCTAAGCTTACTGAAAGTGTATCACATACATATTGACTTTAAGGATGAAATAGTCTGAATGCAATCCTTATGTATATATTTTTTTCTTTTTTTTTTTTAACAAAAAAGGTTTTCAAGAAATTTGGGATTCTCATCCTGATAATGATTAGGGCTTATATGTCATGTTAGCTAGCAGTAAGTATACCTCTCAGGTAAATTTGCAAAAATTCATGACATTTATAAGCTGCTCATGAACGTTTTTTTTTGTTTTAATGAGTGTGCCTTGGAAGATTTTCCCTCGTTGAAGTGTATGTTGGCCCACCATTATGTGGTTTATTTTAATATGTCCTTTATTATTGATAATTCAGCCTTGTTTTCTCTACCAGGAAAGAACAGAACTCAGTTTTCTTGTTTTTATTGGCTTAGAGATAGATTGCATAGTCCAACAAGCCTATTTAGATGTTGTTCCTGATATCTTATCAATTGTTCATTTACCTTTCTTTCCTGGGGTTGCAGTTGGATCAAACTCTACCAAGTCTGGATGCATTTTGTCACGTCTTTGTTTTGTTTATATTTGCCTGCATTAACAACAGGTCTCCAAGGCACCTCTGTTCTCAATTTGTCCATTTCAAACAATCTGAAATTCACTTGTTTCTATCTATTTTAATGCAAACCATTGCTAAAATCCAAATTTTCCAAAATCAAACAGAGTAATTTATTTTTAAGTATGAAAAGAAAATATAAAGGAAGAAACTCAATACATATCTAGCATTTCATAGTATGCAGTAAGAGAAAGATTTACTCAGTCTCTCCTTGAATTCGTCTTTATCATTAATGCTGAGAATATATTGAGGGAAAGGCAGAATACAAAAGAGTGGATGTATTTTGACAAGTAAAATTTACTATAATTTATGTTTATCCTGCCAGTTCTAGTAAACAGCAAACTGAATTCTACAGAACATAATGCCAGATGGGCATGTGAGGTCACCTTGCTGAGGATATTAGACTGTATGCAGCCAGTCTAAATATTGCAATGTCAATCTATGTGATGATAGTAGAGCGTACGCATCATGATTCAGATACAATGATGTGACATCAGAGGGTACGTGCCACTGACCTTTATAATCTCATTGATATAAGTTGCCACCGTTTATGCAATGTTTCTTCCTGTAAATAAATAATATCTTAAATAAAAATTAGAAATTGAGTTGAACAAAAATCCATTATGTTAGATTTTATTAAGATCTTAATATTTATCTATTTTTAATTGGAGAGATATCAATAAGAAATTATAAATTACATTTTTTTATTAAATATTTTTATATGAGATACGCAATTCCATATCACACCCTAAATAAATAAATATACTAAAAGTGGAACTGTCACTTTTTATGAATTTTAATATTATATTTATATATACCCAATTTTTTAACAAATACATGTTCATGAGGTCTGAAAAATAAAATTACACTGGAATCCACACTATCGTATACTGACCATAAGGGTCTCTATTTTAGCTACCTGTCAATCATTGTTAAAGGGACATACATCCCTTTTAGACAAGTGTCTCATTCAAAAGCTTTAGCTTTGAATGAGAGAGTTGTCCCACTCTGCATGCTAAAAAAAGCAGGTAAATGCGATTGCATTTTTTCATGTTTTCCTGCTTCTTCTTTTTTATGCTTTTATTACCAGAAGGGACATTGATCTACCCAATCAGTGTTCTATCCCTAGGAATGCTGGAAAAGTGCATTGGGTATGTCTAAAAGATTAACACACGTGCAGTTGGTAGATCTCTTCACCTTGAAGCATCCTGGCAGGGGGAGAAGAGAGGAAGTCTGATCAGTGTGATCATGCAGAGCAGGCTCCGGTGTCGCGTTTCTCTCTCCTACTGCTGCACAATGATGTCATGTTTCTGACATTAATGTACTGGTCTGAAACTGAGATGGGTGGGTAAGAGGAAGAGGGAGGAGGCTCAAAACACATCATTGGCTGAGAAGCATGCCCAACAAAGCAATCTGACCAAGTTTATTACATACTTTTCATTTTTTCCATGCTTTATTTTGGTTTGTATATTTGTTTAAAATCATTTGCTCCTTGTTTGCTGTTTGAAATAAATAATTGTCAAGTTATGCATGTCCTTTTAAGTTCTGCCCTCTGTACCTGTTAGGAGGGGAAACAGAATACTTTACGTTCTTCTCTTTCGATGCAATGTGTGACTTGTTGTGCCAGAACTAAACTGGACTGTGATGCCCATTGTTAAATCTTTAAACATGCATTTAAAAGAAAACAGAATAACACAAAATAAAGGTGTACAGAGCTTATAGGTGATTTTTCAAGAATTTGTTCAATAGTATTATTAGAAAAGTGTGTGTTCCCCTTTAATGAACATTACTACTATGCCTTTTTATACCTGCTACCCCGGATTTTGCTTTCGCAATCGCACAGAAATGTCCCCCAGCAAATAAGCATTCCTGGAAATCTAAAAATAACTAATCTGGGAGTGGGTGAAGCTAAACAGAGTAAGCTAACGGGGTTATTCACTAAGTTGAGAATTGCCATGAAATCAAAGTGAATTGAAAGAGAATTTAAAAATTTGGGTAAAAATAGCCAAGTTAGAAAAATTAAAAAATTAAGTTAATTCTGTTGTCAGTTTGGCTATCTGGCCTTCAATTTGAAATTCAAATTCAATTCATTTTGAATTCCTGGTATTTCTCGTGATAGTAAACACCGCTGTATGAATGTTAAGACTCAGAGATCCAGCTATCCGCTCCAGAGCCTCCAAGTTAAAATTCCCAGGTATAATCACTAACAGTGACAGACCAGATCTATTTGCTGTCATTTTGAGCTTGCAAAACAATATGTAGGAGTAATACTGGTTTCATACATATAACAGCATACGGAATACAAACATGTTTTCCCTGACATTTTCCAGCCATCCTGCCATAGCAGTATAAAAATGTGTTAACATAGTATCCAGCATGGGTTGTTTCTGCAGTACAATCTTTTAATCATTCCCCTGCCAGAGGTAATGTGCAAGGCCAGGCTCATTCTCGACATTCTGATATATTTAGCCGTGATCCCAATAGCCGGAACGACTTATACATATTATTATTATTATTATTATTATTATTATTATTATTATTATTATTGCCATTTATATAGCGCCAACAGATTCTGTAGAGCTTTACAATATTATGAGAGGGGATTTAACTATAAATAGGACAATTAAAAATATACTTACGAGAACAATAGGTTGAAGAGGACCCTGCTCGATCGAGCTTACATTCTATAGGAGGTGGGATATAAAACACATTAGGACAGGAAATTGCAATCAAATGAGGTGGGCTGCCCTTTAGGAGAGGGCAAGAGACAGGTATGTGAGGTAAGGGTTAGTCTTGGAGGCCATAAGCTTTCCTAAAGAGATGGGTTTTAAGGCACTTCTTAAAAGATGCAAGACATGGGGAGAGTCTGATGGCGGTAGGCAGGCTATTCCATAGGAAGGAAGCCGCCCGCAAGAATTCCTGCAAGCGTGAGTTGGCCGTACGGGTGTGGACAATGGACAGGAGGTTGGTCACGGGCAGAGCGGAGAGTCCGAGGAGGGATATACCTATGGATCTATGATGAGATATAAGAGGGGCTAGAGTTGTTCAGTGCTTTATAGGTGTGAGTTAGTACCTTGAATTGACTCCTATAGCATACAGGAAGCCAATGTAAGGACTGGCAGAGGGATGAGGTGTGAGAGAAACGACTAGAGAGGAAAATCAGTCTAGCAGCAACGTTCATTATGGACTGTAGGGGTGCAGTACGACTTTTGGGAAGACCAATCAGGAGAGGGTTACAATAATCCATGCGGGAAATTACTAGGGCATGGACAAGCTCCTTGGTAGTATCTGGTGCAAGAAAGGGGCGGATGCGGGCTATGTTTTTAAAATGGAATCTACAGGATTTGGCAACATGCTGGATGTGAGGCTCAAAGGTGAGACCAGACTCAAGTATGATGCCAAGACAGCGCGCTTGCAAGGATGGACTGATGTGGGTAGCACAAATTTGAAGGGAGAGCGAAAGAGGAGGATCAGTATTAGGAGGAGGAAAGACAAGGAGCACAAATGGAAATAGTGCCAGTTGTTCCGTGTGAAAATGAGTTGCACAAGTACAATACTCGATGAACACACAATTAAACGTCAAAATAAACAAAGTGATTTTTATTTAATGTGTTTTTAAGACAATTTTCTGTATATTTCTGTTATTTTATGGAGAGATTGAGGACCACTGATGAGCCATATATTACGACATGCAGCTTGTCAATGGTTTCCAAAGCCAATTTTGTGGCTCACATTTTATAGAGCAAAAAAAAAAAAAAATCAATGAAGTAATGAATCTTCTGACATTTTTAAGAATGCAGATTCCCAAAATGCCAGCAGAGGACAAATGTTATTACTGCCCCTGAAAAGTCAAATCCCTTTAATAAAACCGGTTTCTGTATTGGGACAGTATAGGCTGCTGTACTGAATGAAACAGTGAGTAATTCACACTATTTTTGCACAATACAGAATAATAAAGATTGAGATTAAAGGAATTAAAATGGAAATTGAATAAACAAACTACTGAGGCCATTTCCCGTGTAATTCTTAACATTCAAACACACAATAACTCTCAATAACTCAATTAATCCTTTTCTTGCAATATAGTATAATTTCATGAGTATTTGCATTTATTTAATTTTATCTTGTTTAAGATACTTATTATTATTAATCTAAGCCACAGTTGGTGCCTGAGAATTAAATTAAGCTATTGCAACAATTCTGCCTTCGATAATACCCTGAAATGCATGGACTCTGCATTTTGTATGTCGTGTTTAATTCTTGCTTAACCCTTTATGGACCAAATACTACACTTTGTCATCATCACAATCTGGCCTTTGTATATCTAATGCGGAAAATGAATGTTCTCCTTAATTAACCATGGCAGCTTTCTTTATCCCTACACCCAATAGCTGAGTGATTATTCGTTTCTGGAATAACTTTCTTAATATACAGATTGTTTTGATGACGTTGATCGACATAGGGGCTTTATAGGGGTTTTATTCCTCTGCATCAAACTGTGGATAGTTTATGAAATATTTTAGAAGCTCTGGGATCCAATATGTCATTATAAAAAATGTAAAAAAAACATACCAATTTTGGATTAACCACATTTAAACCATTTGATAAACTAGTTTGAAGGGGTTATTCTGGATGGCAAACTTTTTAAAACACGGAGTGTGTTGAAATGTTGCCACTGAAACACTGACCCAGAGTGTATATCTGTTATTAAACTGACACACCATACATCTAGGTCACGGGTGCCCAAAATGTTGATTCCCAGCTATTGCAGAGCTACAACTCGCTTGATGTATTGTGTGTCTTGTTGTTGTAGCTTTAAAACATTTGGGGATAGACCTTTTGGGCACCCCTGATCTAAATCATATATCTTCATTAGGAAGACCACTAAGTCACTTGCATGGCTCAAACTGGTTGCAAGAGATAAGCAACTGAAAAGGCAATTTGTCTTAGATGTCAACGGGAGAACTGTTATTGCCACATACCTTTCTTATTATTATTATTATTATTATTGCAATTTATATAGCGCCAACAGATTCCATAGCACTTTACAATATTATGAGAGGGGATTTAACTATAAATAGGACAATTACAAATAAACTTACAAGAACAATAGGTTGAAGAGGACCCTGCTCGATCGAGCTTACATTCTATAGGAGGTGGGGTGTAAAACACATTAGGACAGGAATTTGCAATCAAATAAGGTGAGCTGCCCTTTAGGAGAGGGCAAGAGACAGGTATGTGAGGTAAGGGTTAGTCTTGGAGGCCATAAGCTTTCCTAAAGAGATAGGTTTTAAGGCACTTCTTAAAAGATGCAAGACTAGGAGAGAGTCTGATGGTGGTAGGCAGGCTATTCCATAGGAAGGGAGCCGCCCGCGAGAAGTCCTGCAAGCGCGAGTTGGCCGTACGGGTGCGGACAACGGACAGGAGGTGGTCACGGGCAGAGCAAAGAGACCGCGAAGGTCTGCCCCACACCTGTATAGTAGATGGGGCTAAGTGGAATTTAAACCTGGGTTTGTGTGTCAGTTTAATGGTACTCAGCATTTCCTGCAGTACTTTTTATACAGTACATTTGCTTTTAGGACTATCTGGTTCCATCTACCTGCCAGCTGCAGTAAATCTGCAATCACCTCAACCCATACATATGAGCACTCCATGTACTCTTGTCCCATTTATTTGGAGCCATTTCCTGGGTGTACTTTTCCTCGGATTGCTACTGTATCTTTGATTCTTCTTTTGCCTTGTTCCTGACTGCTCTTCTGCCTGCCAATTCTGTACTTTGCTTCCAGACTGTGAATGACCTCTTCCTGCCTTTTTCTAATAACCTGCATTCTGATGGTGTTCCTGTATTCCAGACTGTTGATGACTCTGCTTGCTTGACCTCAACTTGTTGCCTTAACCCTCAGCCAAAGCTTCATTTTGGACGCTACCATAGTGCAGGTACCTCACAGTTATGCAGTTACTTGAGTTACATTTAACTCTTGTTCTAGAATCCCACAAAAGGAACCCATCAGGAACCCTGCGACATTATGAATTGGGAACGTTTAATTTCTACATTATATAATATACTTCACTCCCAACCACTTTCTGTTTAAATATTTTCAGAATTTTTATCAGAAGAAAGAAAGTATTGTACTGTCAACTTAAGCTTCATCTGAGTTCCAGACACTGTCAGTCATCGATAAATACACCACTATTGTTATAAGAAGCTTTCCAAATGTTTAAGAAGCTTTCCAAATGATTCGATACTGTTTAAAAGAAATCCCAAATGATTTATCTACCAATTGACCTCTATGGGAATTGTAGAAAGTTTTTCTAACAGTAGTTAATCATTTAGAACGTTTTTATTTAAATCGAGGTCCAAGTATAGAAAAAAAGGGAACGTGAACACTTAAAAACCAAAGAATCTGAGAAATCTTCCTAAGAGTCATCATGATGTTTTCTGTACAGTATTTTCCTGTTAATGCGTCTGCGAGTGATCTATGCTTTCGCAGATACATTTCCATTTCGCCTGTCTGGAAAATCATTGCCAAAAGACTAGGAGCATTATTTATGTGGTCGGTATATATATGAATCCTAAATGAGTGCCTTCCAAGATGGAATCATATTTTCTATCAGCACAATAAACACTGGTGTCACACTCTGATAAAAGTCCTGGTGGTGTCCTTTAGATAACATGTAAAAGTTTAGAATTAGTTTGAATTGCTCGATAAATTGTGGTTGCTGAAATTAAGATGACTTTAGATGATAATGTTGTATACTAAATATTTGTGCCTCTATCTTTTATGTTCTCATGTATCAAAGAGTAAAGATAGTTTAGCTTTTTGTGCGATTTTTTTTCGATTTTGATTGTTAATCATTCTGAAACAAAAGGTGATTTGAGATAAATATATATATTTCCTTATTTGACTTCATTTCAAGTTAGTTATAAACATTATCGACGCTTTGAATTTTTAGAGGGTTGCAAACCTTTGAGATTAAATACACAATAAAGCTATTAAATAAATAGACACCTAGGAATGGGATGATCTATTATTGAACAAAAATAAGCCAATTACAATACCATTAATGAAGTAAAGAGTAACGATGATACACTGCTTACGTCTACCATTCACATCTTAGCTCCCGGTCAGAATACAATTTACCATTTTGGTTTCTATGGTTTTCATTTTTTGCCCTGATATTTGGTGCATCTAATTTTTATGATGGTTTATATCTGTTTATTCAAACTCACTGTTTCCCTGTGGTTTCATTGGTTTAAACTCCTCAAACCTAGAATACAGTACTCTCGACAGTACCCTTCCAATCTACTTGGTGATTACAAGGGTGCAATTGTGAGGAATATGTAGGGATCCAACATGCAGTGTGCAGTAGAATAATAACTTGTGATTGGATGACTCGAGACAAGGTGCTACAGCAGTTAAAGAAAATTAATGTAAATAAAGCTCAGAGGCCTGATAGTATTCACCCACAAGTATTTAAGGAGCTAAGTGGGGAAATAAGTGAACCTCTGTATTTCATCTTTCAAGATTCTTATGTTTCAGGTCTTGCACCTGAGGATTTGAGCAGGCAGATGTCGTTCCTATATTTAAAAAGGGTTCAAAATCCTTGCCTGGAAATTATAGACCTGTGAGCTTAACTTCTGTGACTAGGAAAATATTTGAAGGGTAATTAAGGGATAATATTCAGGAATTCATTGGGAAGAACTTTGTTATTAGCAATAATCAGCATGGTTTTATGAAACATAGGTCCTGTCAAACTAACCTAATTGCATTCTATGAAGAAGTAGGTAGAAATATATATCAGGGTGTTGCAATGGATGTGATCTATTTGGATTTTGCCAAGGCATTTGATACGGTTCCTCACAATTGGTTGGTCTTCAAACTAAAAGAAATTGGTCTAGATGAATATTCTTGTTCTTGGGTAGAACGTTGGCTTAAGGATAGAGTACAACGAGTTGTCATTAATGGAAAATTTTCAATCCAGACAAAAGTGGTAAGTGGTGTCCCTTAGAGTTCTGTTTTGGGACCGCTTCTATTTAACATATTTATAAATGATCTTGAACTAGGCATTGAAAGCCATGTATCAGTGTTTGCAGATGACAACAAACTTTGCAAAGTAATAAAATGTGAGCAGGATATTGCTTTGCTGCAGAGAGATTTAGATAGATTGGGGGACTGGACACTAAAATGGCAGATGAAATTTAATGATTTAAAGTAGAGAAATGCAAAGCTCTGCACTTCGGGATCAATAATGCACAAGCAACTTACACCCTAAATGGTAGTGAAGTAGGGATAACCACACACGAGAAGGATTTGGGAACTGTTATAGACAACAAATTAGGCAGCAATATGCAATGTCAATCTGCAGTTGCTAAGGCCAGTAAGGTTTTGTCATGTATAAATAGGGGCATAAATTCCCGGGATGAAAATATAATTTTGCCTCTTTATAAATTGCTGGCAAGACCGGTGTGGATATGCTGTGCAAATTTGGGCACCTTTTCTAAAGAAGGATATCATGGCACTAGAAAAAGTGCAGAGACGAGCTACAAAATTAATCAGTGGAATGGAGCATTTTAGTTATATAGAAAAGTTAAAAAATTTAATTCTCTTTAGTTTGGAAAAACTGCACCTCAGAGGGGATATGATAACATTATACAAATATATTCGGGACCAGTACAAACTATTATCTGGAAATCTATTCATAAACAGGGCTATACATAGGACACAAGGTCACATTTAGGCTGGAAGCAAGGAGATTTAGTCTAAGGCAAAGAAAGGGTTTTTTTACTGTAAGAACTATAAGGATGTGAAATTCACCGCCTGAAGAGGGGGTTTTATCAGAGTCCATACAGATGTTTAAACAGCAATTGAATAAATACTTGCAAACACATAACATACAGGGATATAATTTCTAATTAGTGAGGTAATAGCTGCTTGATCCAAGAAGAGATCTGACTGCCATTTTGGGGTCAAGAAGGAATTTTTTTCCTAGTTTGTTGCAAAATTGGAAGCACTTCAGACTGGGTTTTTTGCCTTCTTTTGGATCAACAGCAAAAACATATGAGAGGAAGGCGGAACTTAAAGGACGCAAGTAACTATATAACTATGTAACGTGTACCGGGCCTTAGGTGGCCAGGCTAACTTTAGAAGGACAGAGAGTAAACAGGGACAAGCCGAGGTCAGGGGAGCCAGAAGTCAGGAACAGTGAGAATACGAAAGTCAAAGGAGTATAGAAGGTAGAATAGTCAAACTTAACCAAACTCAGAACCAAGAAATATGAACAGTAATAACGCTCTATTGGGATTATAAAGAACCCCAACATGACTTATGACTTATGCCCTGGGATCCTCTTTTATAGTGTGCTCTTTAAATTTGTAGCCACGACTCTAAACCGTTCGACTTTGAATATTTTGGCTGGCCGTGACGTCACTAGCATCATAACATTTTTGGAAAAGGTCCCCCTCAATGAGTAGGATGTCTCCAGGTTTTTGACACAGTCTGTGCCAGCACACAAGGTACTCTGACAGCAATAAAGACATAATGCTCTCTTATGTCCAATGAACAAAACCTCAGCCTTCAGTGCAATGATTCCAACTCAATATCTGAAGACGCGAATGGTCAATCATCTGTCCGGTCATAAGTTGCGTCAACAACAAGTTGAGCAACGCTGAGTCAGTCTAAACTTAATGACAGCACCATATTGCTTTTTGATCATGTTAAATAGATCAATAAAATCTCAGGTTAAATCACAGAACTTTTGAACTACTTGGAATGGTTATTGGGGAATTTAGAATTGTGATGGATGGATAAGTAATGTTGAAAATGACAAAGAATCGAGAGCTGAAACAGATGCTTGCTGATAGCTCCGTGAACACAAATTCTGTAAGAAAAAAACAATGAATATGTTTTTGCTTTCTATCATATTCTACCAGACGGTCTAGTTCATTTACATTCACTTTCCTTTCCGTCTTACGTATGACCTTTTGTTCTGGAAGTATTCATAGAGGGGAATGTCAGTTTATCTACCTGCTGTGCTCCCATCTGTCTTTGCAGTGCTTCAATGCACACAAAAACGCATTTCCTTTACAAAATTCACATGGCACAAGTGTTCGCCGGACTTTATTTATCGAAAATAATCCCGTATTATCTTTTCATTTTTGGCATTAAAACTCAATGGCGAGCCACATCTGTGCAGTGGTTCTCGGAACAGGTGTTTCACAAACCTGCTTACCAATTCCGCTTATTGTCTAATTTCCCCAGAAGTTTCCTCATCATCAGCCCATGTCTTAAGCTCTTTGCTTCTGCTTGCTTCTGTTGGGATATGTCAGACTATAATCTTTAAATCATTTAAACACTGGAATACATAACGAATATGTATCTCTCGAGGGTCGAGCTTAGAACCAGCAGATTCCCACTGGCATTTTCTGCAGTACAGATAAATCATGCATGTTTGCTTATTTGCAGAGTCTGTGATTGATCATTTTGTTGTCTGCTCCCTTCTGCTTAACATATTCATTCAGTGTTTGATATCAACTGGTTAGAAATCTTTGCATATAGCCGGTGCTTTATTAGGGAGAATAAAGGTGTTGCTAAACTCCCACACAGTTTCTGTATTGTATCCCGTATTGTATCCCGTACTTTCTATTGTGATTTATCAAAGCGGTATCAGATTTGCCCTCCTCGTTTTCCTTATTGTTGCAGCACTGTTCATTTTGCATTTTTTTTTCTCATTATCAAATCTTGTAAATCTTTTGTAAATATGTTTTCGATCAATTTTTGTAGGTGAAGATTTTTTTTTAAAGTTTCTATTATTATTTATTTTAAAATCTGAAATGTAGAACATTCTTGAATCCTTACAAAATTTAAAAAAATGAAATAAACAAAAACCAAAGCAGAAGTTTAGATTTATTTTCACGGGATCTCTTGTGTGAGATTAAGGATGGACTTTCTCTTGTCTCTAGGGTGAGAATGTTCCCCAATCCCAACTCTGCCTTCTTCTCACCGTATGCCACAATGCCTGCTGAAGTATGAGCATTGGAAAATATTCTTTGGATATATGTACTGGGTAAAGTTCTCCTTCTTTGGACAAGTATGGTACAAGCAGAGCTTTTTGGCATTGGAGAGCAGTGCTTGCGAAAATCAATCACTGTATCTTGTCTGTACACCAATCAAATCAAATATATATTGCCTGAGCAGTTACACTGAACTGACCTGTGCAAAACATCTAAGACGCATTTTCTTAGATGCATTTTATTATGATCCAAAAGGAATCATTGACCAGAAACCAGCTATGAACTGCAGTTTCGACCGTGTGGGTCTCATCAGCATGGCACATGTTCTGCTCTTGAAGATGAAGTCTCTCTGACGCTATTGTCCATTGCTAAGGGTATCTGAAGAAATGCTGTATGAAGTTTGAAACACAATGCCTGCCTGTGCTCATTTGCATGTGAACTCTGGGATAGTTGTGGAAACATGATTTATTCGAGTTTCTAGCCCAAGAAGGACCTTGCAAAGTCCAACCTGAGTTACCCAGGTGATAAGTAACCTTTAAATATATATATATATATATATATATAATACGCCACTAGGCATTTTATTACAATACAAAATACAGGAATAGTTTCTCTTTATCAATATCACTTTTTTAAATCTTTATTTAATCATGACCAGATAAATACACAAAATAGACATACAGTACAGCATGGTGTCACAAAGAAATGCACAGCATACATGCATTTTAAAGTTTTCTGGCCATGATCGAGGATTTTAATTTTACAGAGGAAGATGGGTGAATAGTCCAAGTAGAAATAACATGCCAACAGGCATCTGAAGAGGTACGTCCCATTTGTTTAAGTTTTATCGGTGTAGTATACCATCGTATTTGTATTTTTCACATTTGTTCTTGTGGTTGTATGCAGGCTATTACTTTGGATAAGACACCTGGACATTTGCCCACTGTCAGGATGGCGGTCCGGTGCCCGGGACCCAGACACTATCCAGGTGGCGGTGCAGGACCGGGACCCAGTATGCCTGATGTTCAGAGTAGGAGTCACAGCATGGAGGTGGATTAGCAGGGTCTGGTGCAGGGTAACCGCACGCCCCCTGGTTTTGAGCACCAGCGTTTGTGCAGCCACATACCAAGACCCTGAATCAGCTTCAGCGGATACCAGGAACTAGGAGCTTGGAAATTAGCAGACCTCCCAGGAGCTGAATAGGGAGGCTCTGCAGAAAGATTGTATCCAGTACTAGAAACAAGGCAAGACTAGAGATAGGCACCACACATGAAAACAAGACAGAACTAATATAACCCAGAACCAGAGAAAGATAGTAAGCTAAACCCAGAACATATACACAAGACATGAGGAAAACATGAACATAACATGGGCAAGACTGGACAGGACTGTACATGGGCTGGGTATACAAACTAAAACAAGACAAGATAACAAAGGCAAAACAAGAGGAGAAATAACCAAGTACTACATATGAAAATCATGGGGATTTAGTCACACTATATGATCATACATTGCATAAGCCTGCCAACAAAACCAATGTACCCCATATCTGGCAGGTCCTACACTGCCTAATGTATGCTAAAACATCCACAGATTCAGAACACATATATAGCACTTACCTGCAAGAAAGGGCAGAAGCTTTGAGCAGCTGCCTGCAGGACACTGAAACATAATGAAAGATGGAAACAAACGGGTGTGGCAAATAAAACAAACATTTAAATGAAACCTGGAGACTGGGAAATCCAGGGACGAACTATAGGAATGAACCCAGAAATCCCAGCATAAAGATAACCAGACAGACTAGAAAACCAACAAACCGAGGAAAACTAAGCAAGAATAGCAAAAAGAGTACTGGATACCAGAAGCCAAGGCCAGACATCTCCACAGAACAGAGCAGGACGTGACACCCACTCTCCCCTCCACATTGCTTCCCCTAAGTCCACCTATTATTTGGAGAGGAAGGAAGACAATATGGACGTAATAAAACCCTCCTGAAATATTTCTCTGTTACACAAAGACTCAAAAATAGTTTGATGGTGTGGCAGCTGCCTGAGAGATACCAGAATTTCTAGAAAAATCAGGTGTTTGTAGTTACCTAGAAACAAGTCACCAGTTGACATCTAGCCTTTAGTGTGTCAGACGAGATTACAGAGTCACAGTCTGGAATTTCACATATTCATTGCATCCATGCCTCTTCTACATTTTGAAAGTGTAGGGCTTGTACACCTGGGAGGAAAGTCCTATTGCGAAGGGTTGTGGTGATAACACATTTTAATTTTACAAGAAAAAAGCTTAAAAAAAATTAAGAAAAAAAAAATTAGTCGGGTTTTCAATGCAATTGCAACACAAGAGTTAAAACAGCTAGAAAATATAATATTGTGAGACAAATGAAACGGCTTCTTGAAAAACAAGGCGATAAAAGGAAAATTGCTATTTCTGCTATGAATATTACATGAAATGCAGCATGTTTGACCATACATTGTGTAATAAATAGAGCTGCATAATAGTGTCATGGGTGCAGTAACTGGCTCCATGTAAAATATACCTCACATATTCTGTGCTTGATATGTATTGTATTTGCAAAAGGATAAAAGAACTCAACAAGGAACTCAACACTGCTTCGAAACACGGATTTAGCCATCCCGACCTGTGAACCTGGAATGACACGTCTGGTTCGATGCTATCCCTTTAAGATCGTGCTAGTTCTTTAAGATATTTATAAATCTAGAGTGCTCGATATCATACATTTTAAGAAAAATGTTACAATATTTATCATTTCCTTTGTTGACATTTCTCATATAAAGAAATAATATATTATTACATGTTTTATTTCACTCTGTATTTATATTTATTGTTAAAGGAACACTATAGTCACCTAAATTACTTTAGCTAAATAAAGCAGTTTTCAATTTCCCTGCTCAATTCACTGTCATTTAGGAGTTAAATCACTTTGTTTCTGTTTATGCAGCCCTAGCCACACCTCCCCTGGCTATGATTGACAGAGCCTGAATGAAAAAAAAAACTGGTTTCACTTTCAAACAGATGTGATTTACCTTAAATAATTGTATCTCAATCTCTAAATTGAACTTTAATCACATACAGGAGGGTCTAGCAAGCTATTAACATAGCAGGGGATAAGAAAATCTTAATTAAACAGAACTTGCAATAAAGAAAGCCTAAATAGGGCTCTCTTTACAGGAAGTGTTTATGGAAGGCTGTGCAAGTCACATGCAGGGAGGTGTGACTAGGGTCCATAAACAAAGGGATGTAACTCCTAAATGGCTGAGGATTGAGCAGTGAGGCTGTTCTATACACCAAAACTGCTTCATTAAGCTAAAGTTGTTCAGGTGACTATAGTGTCCCTTTAATTGTAAAAAAAACTTTGTTAAATGTCATATTATATAATCCCTTTACACTTATTTGTTGTATCACTACAGCAGTGGTGTGCACTGCACCCTTCGCATGATGTGATACCGTAGAATGAAAGGCAAAAATAAATTACAAATTCCTTCCCTAAATTGACTTTTAAATTATTTATCCTTGTTTATAAACATTCAAACAAAAATATCAATTGACATGGTATGCCACTGCGATACCTTTTTTAGAAAGAGTATAATATATTTTTTTTTAAAATGAACGTCAAATAATGTAATAACTTGCTAGTAATTCTGATTTTCAAATACTTACAACATTATAGTCATTCGAACACATTTTGCTTTAACTTTTTCATATATAGTAAAATGTACAAATTCTTTGGTAATCGTCCAACTATTCATTTGTGTGTTTCTCTTACTAAAAATATAAACTTTTTTTTTCTTTGCATCACTGAATTCTTGTTATTTCTGTCTGCGACCTCAGAAATTAGTATGATCTCAATTCCGATCCTTAAATGCCATTACTTGTCTGTCTGTTTTCACTTTCGTTCCTTTTGTTCTTACATCTCAGATTCAAGATAGTCATGCTACACATCACAAAACGAACACTGGCTTACAACTGGCTCTGTCATTTGTGCGGACGAAACGAAACACTCACAAAATGTTGTGCAGTTACAAAAAAAAGTTTCAAATATTGCTAAGTTGAAAATTAGCGAGGGCATGTTAGAATATGAATGCATGTTTGATTTATTGACTTTTATAAAATGCTCAAGTAAAATTCGGCAAACAAAAAGGAAATTAAGAGAATGGTTTTATTATGTTATTACTTCCTGAAATTGATTCTGCTTGCATAATATGAATCGATAAATGATATCTGTCACCCTTGAAGTTGTTGTCTCATAAAATTAACCAGATAGATTTAGAAATATTAAAGACGGATTGCCTCTGCAAAACTCTTAACAAACAATTCTACAAAGACTCTTGTGTCTTTTGTTGCATGTCTTCCATATCGATATATATCCTCCGTGAAGGCACTTTTATTTTTTCAAACTACCTTCCGAAGTAGCCAGAACACACTGAATCAGTAGCATGGCCGAACTGGGAAAGGATTTGACCCGGGCAAGTTTATTAACATGCTTGCACTGTGTTTGCTTGTGACTTGTCTCGAGTGTCTCCATAAATGGATACCAGAGGACAAAAGGGCCAGGAATGCGTATTGTGCATGTGTTTTGAGCCTGCTTGTTGGATTGCGTGTGTGTAGAGTGAGCTGATTGTGGTGTGATGTTTTATGTAAATGTCTGTTTCAGTTGTGTTATGTTTGTTGTGTACTATGTGTGACTAGGGCTGTAGAGAGTGAATGAGAGAGTGTGTGTGTATAGGAGGCATAGTGTACACCCACTGAATGCACCAATGGACTTAAGGGATTAGCCCTATTTAAGGACACAGAGAGGGGGGTTGTTTTAGGATATGTTCATTTTGTATTTTGTATTTATACATGGTGATTATTTTATTGCGATCCCTGAGGAAGTTCATAACGAACGAAACGCGTAGGACTACTTTTCTGCATCCATATCCTATCCTGAATTGGTGACTGCTTATATATTTATATATATTTTTATAGGAATACATTTTCTTAAATTTTTTTAAACCTTGACCTGTGGATGTCTTTTGGTGGAATAAGAGGTGAACAGAAGGATTATTTGGCCCCCCATTATACCTGGGGAGGAAACCTAAGAGCGCTTACACCTACTTTAATCTAGTGAGTGCAACCGATTGCTGCGCACAGAATATTGTATTTTGTAACACTATCACACTATGTTTTGTTTTATGTTTTCTCTGTAGATTTACACAGCCATTTCCCGAATTGCTTTTGTTGTGGTTTCTTATATATGATATAGGTCGTTTTTTTGGGTAACGACCTAGGGAGGCTGTTATACATCATTTGAAGCTAAGTATTATCGTTTGTTATATTTTATTTTTTGCATTATTTGTATCCTTTGGTGATTTATTTGTTTGCTATAGTGTGCATAGGGAATGTAGTGACTGTGTGCATAGGGGCAGTAGTGTATATGTGTGTATAGATGATTTAGTGTGTGGGGTTTGTAAAGTGTGTGGGTTTAGGGAATGCATTGTTTGCTTACAGGGTATCTAATGTGGGCTTGGGGGATTGAGAATGTGTCAGGAATGTAGTGGGTTTAGGGAATCTAGTGTGTGTGTGTGGAGGACCCTGAGTTGTGTAGCTGATCTATTGTATTTGTGTATAAGAGATCTAGGGTATGTGTCTGGAATGTAATGTGTGTAGGGGTGCAGTGTGTGTGAGGGGTACAGTGTGTGTGTGTGTAATTGTGCAGTATGTGAAGAATGTAATATGCATGTAAGGGGTGCAGTGTTTGTTTGAGGAGTGCAGTGTGTGTGTGAAGGGTGCAGTGTGTGTGAAGGGTGCAGTGTGTGTGTGTGTGTGTGTGATTGTGCAGTATGTGAAGAATGTAATATGCATGTAAGGGGTGCAGTGTTTGTTTGAGGAGTGCAGTGTGTGTGTGAAGGGTGCAGTGTGTGTGAAGGGTGCAGTCAGTGTGTGTGTGTGTGTCTAAATGGTGCAGTGTGTGTGGGTGTGTGTGTAAGGGCTGTAGTCAATGTGTGTGTGAAGGGTGCAGTCAGTGTGTGTGAGGGGTACTGTGTGTGAGGGGTGAAGTGTATGTGAGGGGTCCAGTGTGTGTGTGTGAGGGGTTCAGTGTATGTGTGTGTAAAGAGTGCAGTGTGTGCGTGAGGGGTGCTGTGTGTAAAGGGTGCAGTTAGAGTGTGTGTGTTTGGGGTGCAGTGTCTGTAAGGGGTGCAGTTTGTGTGAGAGGTGCGGTGTGTGTGAGGTTCAGTGTGTGAATGGTGCAGTTAGAGTGTGTGTGTTTTGGGGTGCAGTGTCTGGGTGGGGTGCAGTGTGTGTGTGTGTGTGAATGGTGCATTTAGTGTGTGTGTGTGTGTGTGAAGGGTGCAGTTGGAGTGTGTGTGTTTAGGGTGCAGTGTGTGTGTGAGAGAGGTGCAAAGTGTATGTTTGTGTAAATGGTGCAGTTACAGTGTGTGTGTGTGTGTGTGTGTGTGTAAATGGGGCAGTGTGTGTGTGTGTGTGTGTGTGTGTGTGTGAGGGCTGCAGCCAGTATGTGTGTGTGTGTGTGTGTGTGTGTGTGAAGGGTGCGGTCAGTGTGTGTGAGGGGTACTGTGTGTGAGGGGTGCAGTGTATGTGAGGGGTGCAATGTGTGTGTGTGATGGGTTGAGTGTGTGTGTGTGTATGTGTGTGTGTGTGTAAAGAGTGCAGTGTGTGTGAGGGGTGCTGTGTGTAAAGGATGCAGTGTCTGTGAAGGGTGCAGTGTGTTTGAGGTGCAGTGTGTGAAGGGTGCAGTTAGAGTGTGTGTTTGGGGTGGGTGCAATGTGTGTGTGTGTGTGTGGGGTGTGTGTGGAGGGTGCAGTTAGAGTGTGTGTGTTCAGGATGCAGTGTGTGTGTGTGTGTCTGTGTGAATGGTGCAGTTAGAGTGTGTGTGTTTGGGGTGCAGTGTGTGTGTGTTTGGGGTGCAGTTGGGGGAAGATTAAAGTTATATATATATATATATATATATATATATGTAGAAAGGCCATTAGGCCTGAATTTGTGGGAGGAGTAAGTCCCCTACTTAAACTCCCAGCCCCTACTCACTTCTGCCGTTCAGCTGATTGTCCCCATAGCAACCAGCACTTCCGGTCCAAGCTTCCCGCCAGAACAGCTCCTGTTTCCTGCAGACAAGAAGTCCTGAACAATCCTCCGTCCGTTTGAGGTCCTTCCACTCGTTTTTTTCCTCCCGGTCGAGTACCCGGCTTCCGGTCACGAGACCGGCACGTTCACGTAAGCTAGGCGAGGGAAATAGCGTTCGACTATTTCCCTCCATTCGGGCCTAAAAACGTAGGGGTAGGCTCCCTCTATCTTCTTTGCACGAATACATGCTCTTTTTAAACGTATTCTGCGTTCACGCCAAAACGGACGAACGCTCGGCACACTTACTCATCGTTAACATATTCGTACAGAAACTACCGAATCAATATATAAAGTATAACACTCATATTATTCTTTGTATTCCCATATTGCCGTTCGGTCATTCAGTACCGACCTATTCGTACGGTTAATATACGAACACCATGTACTAATCCATATTCGGTTACATCCTATTCAATCATGCGAAAGTAATGCACAAATTTGATTTACACGAATTCGACTATATAAACGAATATTCCCTGTTCGGTCAGTTAACTGCTGATACCTACATGTCAGTATGTGGTCATACAAATCAGGTCTAACTACCAGTCTTTTCTTTTTCTACCTATGTCGGACGGTTTAAATTATTTTTACAACTTTTTAAAACTCCACTACTATACGGTTTTCCAGACACCTATTTAACTAATAACTTCATCCTCTTAAAATTTTATATACTTCACACATCACCAATACAAATAATACATTTTTCTAAATATACACCAAACATATTCTAAACCCGACATACAGATATCACGTCATTAAACACAATTTGCTACAATATCCGTTACATCCACATCTGTACTATTCCTTTTCCATATAATCATGCTGTCACATGTTTTGGCTTTACAGATTGCATCGGTTTCTCGCTTTTCTACGCTAAAGTTGTTATTTCAAGGTCTTTTTATTACAGGAACAGGTATTGTATTTTATCACTTTGAGTCATCGAGGTCTAGGCCTCAAATTCAATTAAACTATTGGGATTTATTACATAACATCACCTCTGTCGTTAACCATGGAAAATTTTATTTGGTTAATCCTTAGCTCCAGTATTATTCTAGGCCTCCACTGGTTCAACACAGTTAACCAGTTACGCTTAACGTAATTTCCGTACGTCAAACCAACGTATAGTTCACTACTCTTTTTTCAACAGTTCATACAAGACCTCACGCGGTCTCAATTTCATTACTACTTTCTCACAGGCTTACGCCCACGGTATATTAATTCTCTACTATTTTCTCTATCCAGACATACGGTCATACGGCCCTCTCTCCACCTCTTCACCCATCATCCACACAGACACAGCAGCCAACACCGGTTTTGCAGCCATTTTCGGGAACCACTGGTTTAGGGGCCACTGGCCCACTGAGACTGATGCCTTGCCAGAATTCAGGGAGACCTCAGCACCTCAGGGAGACCTCAGCACAAACCATGGTGGCTTTTGCCTCTTCCTGCCACCTACACCTTAAACTTTCTCATTACACCATTAAACTTTACCTCACCGGGGTTCAGCACCACAGCCTCACCAATTTTCCTAACAACACTCCTTTCTTGTCATCATACCCCATTAAAAAGGTTTTGAAAGGTATATCAAAGGTTTCACCTCCACTCACTATTACTAGATTACCTATAGATGGGACGATCTTCAGATCACTTAGCAATCTCCTTGACACAGCACCATTCGATCACAACACAAATACGGTGATCAAATCTGCTATATATCTCGCTTTCTATGGTTTTCTCAGACCTAGAGAGTTCACCGTGGTTTGTCAAGGAGATATCACGCTAAGCCTTAAAACATCACACCTCACTAAGATAGAGGATCACTACCTACTTTCGATCCCTACAACTAAAACCAATCAGTCACTACACCCTACGATAATTCCTCTCTTCCCTACTGATAATGCCTGGTGTCCGGTCAAGGTACTAGACCATCTACGGTTAACTCTTCACGCACACCTACCAGACTCTCCGCTCTTAACACTACAAGGGCACCCGCTTACTACGGCAAAATTCATGTCACATGTCAGAACTCTGTTATCTAAGCTCAGACTCAACCCGGCTGCATTCTCCGGGCACTCCTTCCGCATAAGAGCTGCCTCATCAGCATCTAGCACAAACACACCAGTCCACATCATCAAGAGACTGGGGCGATGGAAATCCTTCATATATAATGCATATATTTCACAACCGGAGAAAGAGCTTCGTCAAGCTTTCAGGAACTTGGTCTTGTAAAATGCAATAAAGTGTGTATTTTCTCGAATTTATCTTTTGCCCTCTTTTATTTACAGGCCCACTCGTACGTTGGTTTCGGCACACCACAACCAACTTTGCTCACAGATACTATCTATTACGTATTAAAATTCCGAGCACAAGTAGAAAGGCCATTAGGCCTGAATTTGTGGGAGGAGTAAGTCCCCTACTTAAACTCCCAGCCCCTACTCACCTCTGCCGTTCAGCTGATTGTCCCCATCCACCTACACCCTGTTACAAATACATTCTCTGTGGTGGGCCCTCTTTTATTTACAGGCCCACTCGTACGTTGGTTTCGGCACACCACAACCAACTTTGCTCACAGATACTATCTATTACGTATTAAAATTCTGAGCACAAATATATATATATATATATATATTTCTTTTTTTTATTAAATATATATATTTATAGTTTATATTCCCCTCTCCCTTTTTACCTTTGCCTGGGAAGGGGGACCTTGCTGCCAGCATTGGTGGTCTGATGGGAAATCACTGGTAGCCCTAATGGTGAGTGAATTTAGAGCTCCTGGAGTTTGGAGCATTGCCATGGTAACCGAGGCAATACTCCGAACTCACAAGAGAAACCCGGCGGAGCAGCAAGGTAATAGCTCCGGGGTCCTCTGCGCTCACTTTCCCTCCCCCGCTGGCTGCCCAATAAAGTGCCTGTGGGCCAGTGAGGGAGATCTTTGATCTCCCCACCCGCCCATTAAGGCACACAGCACTCCAATAACCCAGGCACTGCATGAGCTGGCCAGGGGAGATCTCTTGATCTCCCTTGTCTGCGTCTCCCCATGGCCATTGTGGCCCACTCGGCATTTGCCCAGTATGCCCAATGGCCTGTCTGGGCCTGATCAGCAGAATAAATTAATTGTAAGAAATAGTCACTCACATCAGATCATGATAGAAAACTCAAGAAGGAGGTAACAGGTTAATTTTTATAGTTATAAAATTATTTTTTATAAAAATATAAACTTACACGTGATTAGTGCCTTGCACTGCAGAGAGACTCAAGAGGTTGGATTTCCCAAATAAATGCAGGCATAAAGATTTTAGAGTAGGATCTGTTAAAATGGGGTAACATGGCGGGTGCAGGCTTATGCGATGGTTCATGGAGTGCAGGGTAAAACTTACCAAAAAAGGTTGAAGGATCTTAACATGTATAGCTTGGAGGAAAGACGAGACAGGGGGGATATGATAGAAACAATTAAATAAATAAAGGGAATAAACACAGTAAGGGAGAAGACTATATTTAAAGAAGAAAAACTACCACAACAAGAGGACATAGTCCTAAATTAGAGGTTCAAAGGTTTAACAATATCAGGAAGTATTACTTTACTGAGAGGGTAGTGGATACCCCAGATATAAGATAAGACTAAGGAGTAGGGACCAATGAAAGTATTTAGAAATTTGGGCAGACCACATGGGCGGAATGGTTCTTATATGCTGTCACATCATTGTCAGGATTGGGATAACCCCTACACACAGGGAGAAGGATGTTAGCCAAAATAGAAGGAAGAACAGGAGATATGTATACCAGATCTTATAGTGGCTGGACTTACCATATGCCTAAAAAGGCAAGAAATGTTAGTAAAGAAGCAAGCCTAGGTCATGGAATACAGAGGTACACAAGAACTAGAAAACATGCCAAGGTCAAAGGGATACAGAGAGTCAGAAAGGTCAAAATATGAAACCATACATATAAAGTTGCTACTTTGATATTTATTCCTATCTTAGAATGTGACAGAACTGCTGTGAGCATCAATACAGCATTTACTGGCATCCTGAACTGAGTTAATTTTTTTAACCTCACGGCATTATTGTGAAGCCAGGGTAAATAGTCTTGGCAGAGAAGAGTAAATATTGAATTGAGTCATTTATCTTAAAAAAAAAATTAAAAAAAATCAGATTTGCTGATCCTTTAAAGTCAAAGTTTAATTATAATTTTTAGTGTAACACATATAAATATTTCAATATTATATTTGTTTGTGTGGAGCCAAGATTTGATTGCCAATATCATATTTCAGAGTGATGACTATTTTATGTGACTATTGGGATACCAGAGAAAATGAACTTTTGAAATAAACAGACTTTATGGGCTATTTGTTTTATAAATGTTTGATATAAATATTTGGGGACATGAAATTAATTAACCACCACGAGAGACAAAAAAGAAAAAAATACCTAAACGTTTCATATCAATACAATGAAAACAGCAAAGTTGGTATCTAATTAGAAAAGTTTCCTATTTAAAAAGAAATTTTTTGTAACCTTTGGGAATACATTTTGTTTCATTCTATTATTCCCCATACAATTTGTGCAGACACTGAAATCATGCTGGGTGCTGATAGGATATTTAACACAGATGTGTCACCTGAATGTAGTCTTGTGAATCTAGGTAAACTTGAGATTTGGCCACATATCTGCCAATTGGCTGCTAAGCCGCAGTTTGTTTCTCGAAAGCGGCATTCCGATATATAGCGAGGCAAAAGACAATGGACAATGACCAAAACTATTGGTTACATTTTCTCCTATGTGTTAGACAAATAATGGGGAAATAATTTTAATGATATCATATTTATATTATGTATATATTTTGGAGAAAAATGACCCATTTTTGAACTCCTTTTGGAAAGTTTCCTATAATATGTTTTTACGAACAACGTTCAATCAAGCTGACATATCACATGAATGAGCTTCTGACCTCCCTAACAAAATTTCAATTTTAAGAATAATCCTTTTTCTGAACCGAATCCCGACATGCCTGTGTCTTATATTAATGACTGAAACACACAAATTTAGGTCTATATATTTTTGTACATTTTTACCTCTTTGTAATAGTCAACAAGCTAGGATTTCATGATATTGTGTAATTTTTTGACTCATTGTCATGATTCCTGTAAAACCCAATGGCTGTTTTTGGCAGGTCACGTTCTATTTCATGTCAATCATTTGTTGGCATGCGCTGGGGTTGTGCATCTTTTCAAAGCATTACTGTGCTTCCCAAGCAGGGCCAATCATAGCTACATAGTAATCTAGGTGGAAAACAGACTAAAGTCCATCACGTTCATCACGAGATTGGTGGGATGCAGGACTGAACTGCTGGCTTGAATAACACCTGCAAAACAGAAAAGATGACAGCCATGTTAACAATGAAAAAAGTGACACTGTCATGACTGGCACAATATAATTCCATTTGTTTTAGTTTGCTAAACAAAAGTAATGTTTTACAATTTTATTGAGTAGAATCTGAGTATCAGTCTGTGACGGACCGACTGCACCCCGAGCGGGTACCTCCGTCAATCGCTGCTTCCTAGTACTGACGAGTACCATAAGCACTGCGCTTGAGCACCATAACCACTGGAAGCCCCATGAACCGCTGACACTTGGTTGGGGTCTCACCATCTCCTACCCACCCTGGACCTACGACAAGGCTCCAGGTTCCAATGGGTGAACCTCTCTCGCTCCAGAGAGTCAAGCAGGAACAGATCTTAGAAGAGCTAGTGATTATACTCAGAGGAGTATTGTGATATAGCAATCCCCAGAGTGTAGTTCTCTAATCCCCCAAACATGAGCCAAGACTTCATGAAGGTGCAAGATGATCTGAGAGCTTAATGGTACAGGTTGGATTTTTATACAACTAACTGATTTTGTGTTAAACTGTTTAACAGTTAGTGACTAAGAAGGCTGTTCAGGACTTATTTAAAGAGTCAAAAGGTTTTTATGGGTGTGGGATGTGTGGAGCTTGCAAACATATGAAAAGTGTAAAAAGACACATAAAGGAATTTACACATCCATCAGATAGCAATAAGAATTTTGCTATCAATGGGGTCATTACGTGTCATACAAAACATCTGATATATATGATAACATGCACGTGCAAATTATCATATGTGGGACGTACCACAAGTCCATTAAAGGTCCGTATTCAAGAGCACGTCCGCAACATTAAAAATGGTTTTATTAAACACAGCCTGTCCTTACACTTTAAATTAAAACATAATAGTGACCCCAAGTTTATGCAATTTTTAGGTATTCAAAAGGTTAATTTTAATTGGAGAGGGGATGACATTATTAGGAAAATGGGCCAATCTGAAATGAAATGGATTTTTAATTTAAATACCCTTCAACCATATGGTCTTAACAGTGACTTTGAGCTTTGTCACTTTTTATAACAATTTTTTATATTATTTATATATCATTCAGCTTTTCCCATAGAGTCTATATTAATGAGCTGGCTTTTTATTATGTCTTATTGGGGATTTTTATGGAATTTTTATGAGAGATTTAAATATGATGCTGCACTATGTATGCCTTATGGATTTGTTTTATATAATCATATTGATTAATATAAGGATGAGTGTATACACCACTTCTGATTTATGGTTCCTAATACATAATTTCATTTATTTTCTCTCTGCATCATCTGATTTATGAGACTTGGTGATCTATTGATGAGACTGGCATTTGCCCACAAACACTATGGAAGTGTAAGTAACGACTCACGGAGGTTGATGGGACCGGAAGTGACGTCACGCCAGGGTGCGTCGTGTCACTTCCGGTTTTGGAACTGAGTACTATAGTGGATTCAGTTGAGGACTACACACCTCTGTAATCCAGGATGACGATTGGAGTTTGGAATATGGTATCAGCCAACCGGAGGAGGATCTTTGGGTTTATATTTTGGATCTGTACAGGAAACGAGCATCCCGATTGATAAAGCCGCACAGGTGAAACGCGTATCGGAAGTGGACTATATAGTGGACTGGTATTACTGCACATTTTATGATTTTATTATTTTGAATGTTTATTGTTTAATAAAGTGCTTTTATAGTGTATCTAGATCCACTAGTCCTTTGCTGTTTCTTACATTCAAGTGGGGTTGTGCACCCCTTAACAGCACATTCATCTTAACACTAAGAGCCAAGTATAGCTGGCTCCCTTTATTTATTTATTTATTTATTTATTATTGCCATTTATATAGCGCCAACAGATTCCGTAGCGCTTTACAATATTATGAGAGGGGGAATTTAACTATAAATAGGACAATTACAAATAAACTTACAGGAACAATAGGTTGAAGAGGACCCTGCTCAAACGAGCTTACATTCTATAGGAGGTGGGGTGTAAAACACATTAGGACAGGAATTTACAATCAAATAAGGTGGGCTGCCCTTTAGGAGAGGGCAAGAGACAGGTATGTGAGGTAAGGGTTAGTCTTGGAGGCCATAAGCTTTCCTAAAGAGATGGGTTTTAAGGCACTTCTTAAAAGATGCAAGACTAGGGGAGAGTCTGATGGCGGTAGGCAGGCTATTCCATAGGAAGGGAGCCGCCCGTGAGAAGTCCTGCAAGCGCGAGTTGGCCGTACGAGTGCGGACAACGGACAGGAGGTGGTCATGGGCAGAACGGAGAGACCGAGAAGGGACATACCTATGGATCTGTGAGGAGATATAAGAGGGGCTAGAGTTGTTCAGTGCTTTATAGGTGTGAGTTAGTACCTTGAATTGACTCCTATAGCATACAGGAAGCCAATGTAAGGACTGGCAGAGGGGTGAGGTGTGAGAGAAACGACTAGAGAGGAAAATCAGTCTAGCAGCAGCGTTCATTACGGACTGTAGGGGTGCAGTACGGCTTTTGGGAAGACCAATCAGGAGAGGGTTACAATAATCCATGCGGGAAATTACTAGAGCATGGACAAGCTCCTTGGTAGTATCTGGTGCAAGAAAGGGGCGGATGCGGGCTATGTTTTTAAGATGGAATCTACAGGATTTGGCAACATGCTGGATGTGAGGCTCAAAGGTGAGACCAGAGTCAAGTATGACGCCAAGACAGCGCGCTTGCAAGGATGGACTGATGTTGGTACCACAAACTTGGAGGGAGAGCGAAAGAGGAGGATCAGTATTAGGAGGAGGAAAGACAAGGAGCTCAGTTTTTGAGAGATTGAGTTTCAGAAAGCGGGATGACATCCAGTCAGAGATGTAAGAAAGGCAAGCAGTGACACGTTGCAGGACGGCAGGGGAGAGGTCCGGGGAGGAGAGATATAGCTGGGTGTCATCAGCGTACAGGTGGTAGTGAAATCCAAAAGAGGTAATAAGTTTGCCAAGAGAGGCAGTATAAAGAGAAAATAGAAGGGGACCAAGGACGGAGCCTTGGGGAACTCCAACCGAGACAGGGCAAGGGGAGGAGGTATCATTAGAAAAGGAGACACTGAATGAGCATTGGGAGAGATAAGAGGAAAACCATGAGAGGACAGAGTCACAGAGACCAAGTGATTGAAGAGTTTGAAGAAGGAGAGCATGATCAACGGTGTCAAAGGCCGCTGAGAGGTCAAGAAGAATTAGTATGGAGTAGTGGCCTTTGGATTTAGCTGTGATTAGGTCGTTAGTAACTTTGATAAGGGCAGTCTCTGTAGAGTGGAGAGGGTGGAAGCCAGATTGAAGAGGGTCAAGGAGAGAGTTGGAATTGAGGAAATGAGACACACGGGTAAAGACAAGTCTTTCCAGAAGCTTTGAGGAAAAAGGGAGCAGGGATATGGGACGGTAGTTAGAGGGGGTGGATGGGTCGAGGGATGGTTTTTTTAGTATAGGTACTACAGTGGCATGTTTAAGGTCAGCAGGGACGATGCCAGAAGAGAGCGAGCAGTTGAAGATGTGTGTTAGAGAAGGCACGAGACAAGTGGAGAGAGATCTAATAAGGTGAGATGGGACAGGATCAAGCGGGCAAGTGGTGGGGCGAGAGGAGCAAAGAAGAGCAGCCACCTCTTGGTCAGTAGCTGGGGAGAATGTCTGAAGGGTAGGAAAGGCATGATCTATGTGTGATTGAGAAACAGAAAGGCAAGGAGGGGAGAATTCTTTCCTTAGCTGTTCAATCTTGTCAGTGAAGTAACATGCAAAGTTATCAGCAGTTAGGTTAGTTTTGGGGGTGGCCACAGCAGGGCGAAGAAGAGAATTAAAGGTGTGAAAGAGACGCCTGGGGTTGCGGGAACATGAACTAATGAGAGAGGAAAAATAGGACTGTTCGGCAAGGGCAAGGGCTGCACTGTATGAACACAATATGAATCTATAATGGAGAAAGTCTGATTGGGTACGAGACTTCCTCCAGGAGCGTTCAGCACAACGGGAGCATCTTTGCAGGTAGCGCGTTGATTTAGTATGCCATGGTTGGGGGCGGGTCCTCCTCGAGGTGCTTGTTTGGAGTGGCGCTGCAGTGTTCAAGGCAGATGTAAGAGTAGAGTTATATATGCAAGTATTGCACTGTATATATGTATCTGCAGTAGCACTCTTTGAAAATACTACACAAAAAGATAATTTTTTGTCTCTTACATTTGGGTGAGATTACTGACCGGACACGGCAAGGAGGTCTGGGTATTACCTTATATACCTATGCTGGAGTGATTTGAGCCTATCCGTATGTTGCTCTTTACCATGTGAGTTTGGTCCATATTGTCTTCACACTTATATCTCTGGACCCTGATATACTTCACTATTGTATATATTTATTTTCCATATAGGAATTATACCATTGTATACTTCCCCATTATATATAGGGGTAAGTTTGACCTTTCTAGTGCTCCACTGAGAGACACCTTTAGTGTTTTTTTCCACCTGGGTTATCGTTTTTTGTATTATATTTTGTGTGTAAATCTTTGGGGGTATTTACATGTGTGTGAGCTGCTTTTTTCACCTGCATCTATAAATGGTTTATTTATTAAGCGCCTTTGCACACAGAGCACCCTTTCTCTAACGGTCTCTCTGTCTGAAGTACAAAAGTACATACTTCAAATGAACAGAGCCTTTTAAAGTGCATTGGGAAAGGTATATTGCAAGGCCATAGTACTGAGGCAAGAGGCTAGCCAGTAGGTCCCTCCAAGAACCCTTGACAAGGTTCACTTTGTCACAGGGCCATAATCACAGGACAGGAAGCTGGCAAACAAGCCCCTCCAAAAGCTAGTGATGAGGTTACTTTCGTCACACAGTCCATTTTATCTTTATGTAGACCATGGTAGTGTATATAAAAGATTGTGAGTATCAGAAACATTGTTTCATAGTGTGGGCTTTAAAGTATTCTGTCATTGGAAGTTGTAATGGTCTAAAGCAAGGGTAAGCTACCTTAGGCACTCAAATTCTGTGGTGAACATCGCCCATAATTAGTGTTAACAGACCTGGTTGACAGGAATTGTCACCTGTTTAAAAGCACTGTCCCGGCATCCTGCCCAGTTGATAGTTCCGCCAGGTGAGGCTGCACCTGGGCCTGCTCACTGATGAGGCACATCAGATATCCCTCACACTTACAGACACTCGATGGGCATCTCTGATAAAGGGATCCAGCCCTTTAACAGCTTGACTGGGCCCCTGTCAGATGATGCAAAGTGGAAGTGAGAGAAGATCACTTTCTCCCAGTGAACAGAGAGCCGCACAGGGAGGACTGGATGCAGAAAGGAGGGGGAGAGAGAGGAGGCACACCAAGGAAGGAGCAGCTCCATACTCCCACCATCCTCAGCCAGCAGGGCCTATTGAATCACAGCAAAGTCAACCTCCTGAATCCAAAAGGTATTGAAACAGCAGGGTGGCTTAAAGTATGGAAATAATGACTTGTGTTTGTATCAATGTGGGCATCTGTCAGCATGTGTGTACCTGTGGCAGTATGTGTGTATCTGTGTGTGTCACTGTGTATGTGTATCTGTGTCAGTATGTGTGTGTGTCAGTGTGTGTGTGTGTGTATGTTTATCTGTCTCAGTATGTATGTTCTCTGTGTGTCATTGTGCATGTGTATCTGTGAGTCAGTATATGTGTGTGTCAGTGTGTGTGTGCACCTGTGCCGGTATGTGTGTGTGTCTGCGTGTCAGTATGTGTATCTCTGTCAGTGTGTATCTGTGTCAGTATGTGTATGTCAGTGTGCATGTATCTGTGTCAGTTTGTATGTGTGTATGTCACTATGTGTGTATCTGTGTCAGCATGTGTGTGTCAGTATGTGTGTATCTGTGTGTGGTTATCAGTGTGTGTCTGTGCCAGGATGGGTGTATCTGTGCAAGTATGAGCATTTCTGTGTTTGTCAGTGTGTATATGTGTCAGTATGTGTGTGTCAGTGTGTTTTAATATGTGTATGTCAGTGTGTGTATGTATCTGTGACACTGTGTGTATTTGTGTCAGTGTGTGTGTGTGTTTCCCTAAGAGGAGTGTTACATCCCCCACTGGTGCTGCACCTGGTGATACTCCCATTGGTCCCAGTTACAATTCTAAAAATGATGGTAAGCCTACCCATAATGCTATTACAGCTTCAAAGTTGGAAGAGCATGAAGGGAGATGCAGTCCACAACATCTGGAAGGTTACTCCTGATTTAAACAATGCAATGTCATCTTCCCAACATAATCATAATATATGTAAACCTCCCACATATTCTTAATTCGGTAGTTTTAGTTATTATTACTTTAACGTTTTAATAATCTTAGTTCTATATTTTAAAGTTAACTGAGTAGTTCCACAGTTTAAATTGCTCATCCTGCAAATTTTAAATAATAAAACACCATAAACGTCTTATTCTGACAGGTCAGTCAGATCAATTATTGCTAAAGATGGTAAGAAGAGAGCTGGTTTTAAGGAAGATCACATTTAAGAGATGTCAGACGTATCTGTTAATGAAATGGTGTCAAAGGCAATTTTTCATCAATGAGATTAATTTCAGAACTTTTGTCAAAATCCTTGACATAACAAGGATAATAATGTCTAACATAAAGACCCCAAAGAGGGAAGAAAATGACCAACGTCACCATGGGCTAAAAAAATCTAATGATGAGAAAAATGTAAGAAATTGAAACATTTAGACTGTCATGAGGAAACCTAATTGTTGGCTGAATTCTTAAAGAAACATGGAAATTCACATAACCAAGTGACAATAACATGGTCCAGTGTGACTAAGCCACGAAGAAAACCTTGATTCTAGAGGAGCTAAATCTGAATAATATGGTTAAAACTTAACAAACGCTTGAATCATTCCAATCATCTAACAGTAAAATCGGTGATGGTGACTATTTCACTGAACTCGCTGGTATGACTCAGAATATGATTCATTCAAAGAGGAGGATGAGGATTATTTTAGACAAAAATGTCAATGTCACATATGAAGTGAGCAGGAGACTGGGATGAACAGTGTGGTGGGTTTTGTTATCTTAAAAAAAAAACAAAAAAAAACAAAGATAACTCCTAAAGAAAATCAATTTATCATGGCGGGTTCCCATCTTGTTAGTTTAGGAACTAATTTTGTTTTCTAATTATTATTTTATTAAAAGTACATAACACAGAAACACAGTGAAGGTCAGAAGGTTTGGATCTGATCCGCAGAGGAATGGATGTCCATGGGATCATCAAAACAAAGAGGCCAACACCAACACAGTGTAACACTGTTCTAGGTTCTGCAAACTCAAAGTAGCAAAAGAGAGAGTCACGCAAGAGCTTCCAGTGGGTTCAGATGGGTATGTTTGGTGTCCCAGGTGCATGCAAAGAAATTTGGATTCATTACATGGAGGTCTAATTAACCTTGTCCATATTATGTCTCATTGATTTATTAGCACATAGTCATAGTCATACTCAAGAAGCATGTCTATGCATAAATCAGTGATTTCACTAGAACATTGCCAATCTAGTATTAAGAAGGCATCTTATTAAGGAAAACATTTTTGCAAACACTATTAAAAATACATATATTTTTAAATACTTTATTTGTGATCTTTGAGTGATACGGTTCTTCATAATACTGAAGCTGGGACTCAAAGTTTAAGAATTTCATAAAGTTCAGAATATTTAATTTCTATTACATTGTTAGTTTTTTTATAGAGACATAGATCAGATGATGTTATGATGGCAGCAGATTGGTCAAACGAGTCAATTTAAAAAACTCTATATCGATCCTGTAAGACAGTTGTCATTGCGATTTAAACTAGCATCATATTAAGCCTTCTATCTCAAATATAATTGAAATATTTTCTGAATAATACTATGTAGCCAGGCTGGATTATTATACCACCCAATGGAGCTGCAGCTACAGGCCCATCCCCCTGAAATAGGTCCACTTCCTCACATGTCCATGTTCTAAAATGTTGTGCAGAGGGAATGAAAATTGGGAATTAGGAGGGATACAAATGAACACAACTTTTTCTGTGGACTGGCTGACTATAAAACGAGTAGATTAAAGTTGACTTTGAACACTGGGCAAATGCTCTTGCTGCGTCTATCTCTCGAACAGCTCAACACCCTCCTGCCATCATGTGGAAGAGTGACTAGTCTCCTTTCTGCTACATTCACTACATTCACTTCTTTCTCTGTCCCAGGCTGAACAAGGAGCAAGCCTGTAAGAAGGTGAAGGAGAAGAGCGGACAAATGTGTCCTGAACAGGCAATGCAGAGTTTGTTATTAGTGAGAGAGGAGATGAGAGCTGGGTGGGTTTGTAAGATGGACAGTTACACTAATTGAGAAATAGAAGAGAGAGATTAGTATAAGGTATGTGTGTTCTTAAAAATGCATCCTGCAAGCCACCAATCCAGATACAAGACACTCCGAAGGCATGACTGTTATAGTGTTTATTATCAGAAAGGATGTAGTTAGAACTATTATTATGGTGCCCCACTGGGCACCAGGTCCAGTAGGTTCTTAGTCCAGCCCTGCTATGTAGGAAAGATGATAAATATTACCCCAACTTATTAACCTACAGATTGCAAGAAAATGGATTAGAAATCTGTTGAATGACTCATATTACAACCAATTATCTTGAATTGATAAAAAACAAGTTATATGATTAATTGTTTTGTTTTTTTTGTTCTGTGTTAATTCTTGAGTAATTAATACTGTTTGGAGGGATGAAGAACGCATAGTATAATATTCACCTCCTATCTTTATAAGAATATGACTTGCCCCAAAAATATATACGTTGGGATTATTCTGACAGTACCAAAAATCAATAAAAGCACTCTTTATCAATATGTATTTATAGATTACACCACTGGGAAGAATACATGTATTTAGCATTATAAATAAATACATTATTTAATAGATGTCCCTTCTGGCCATATATGTAATAGCAGGTTTGAAAATATAAATGTCTCCTGTTCTAACTCTTACCCATTTTTAAAATAAATGATCTCTACCTTTGCCATCCATACCAGACTGCTACAGTTTTATTTAAATCTGGTGGCAATGTCCCTCGCACCATGCTCTGCCCAAGGCAGACAATACGTGTTCTCGGATGTTTGAGGCTCTGTGACCTTGTTGCTGTGGCAACATTTATTAAGTGGAATAAGTTATTAGTTAACCATTAATGGAAAGTTACATGTAGCGATAATAAAATGTAAACCCCTTTTTGCCAGGAGAATGCACTGGAGAACACTGCAAGGGTTAATCAATTACATGTTTATATAGTAATGATCAGTGTTGGTATATTCACTTTATTGATGCTTGAGTCCTTACCACAATTCCCTTAAATGCATTAATCTTTGCCATTTGAAATACAATTTAAAGGAACACTATAGGATCAGGAACACAAACATGTATTCCTGACCTTATAGTGTTAAAACCACCATTTCGCCCCCCTGGGTCCCTCATGCATCCCTAAATATAGCAACTTCTTACTTGTATTCAAGCCTGAAGCTGTAACTCTGCATGCTGTTTGCCTCAGAATCACAAGCCGTCTACTGACATCATCAGAAGTGGTGGCCTGATCCAATCACAGTGCTTCCCCATAGGATTGGCTGAGACTGACAAGGAGGCAGATCAGGGGCAGAGCCAGCACAATTCAAACACAGCCCTGGCCAATCAGCATCTCCTCACAGAGATGAATTGAATCAATGAATCTCTATGAGGAAAGTTCAGTGTCTGCATGCAGAGGGAGGAGATACTGAATGTTTGGATGCATTTTAGGCAGCCATGACCCAGGAATGATCTTTAATGGCCAGAGAAGTTATCACTAGGCTGTAATGTAAACACTGCATTTTCTCTGAAAAGACAGTGTTTACAGCAAAAAGCCTGAAGGTAATGATTCTACTCACCAGAACAAATTCAGTAAGCTGTAGTTGTTCTGGTGACTATAGTGTCCCTTTAATTGGAAAATAATATGATGGATGAATCAGCAGCATTAAAATAATTTATAACGTTCAAAAAGTTCCTGTTTCATATTAAGTGAATAAATCAATGAAGTCACAACTCTGTCAGCCACAGACTGAAAATTAGGCAGTTTCCCTGAGTCTCTAAAATCGGTGTCTCCTTATAATGAAAGCATTGGGTTACATTCCATCATCTCCCTTGACAGTAAAAAAGTCTGTTTTCTTCCTGAATTAAATCAATGTAGAAATCAATTTATAATTAGGTCTCAAACCCCAGCTACATATTACATTATAGTAATTTAGTAGCAATTTGATCCATATATTACACATTTTAATAGAATTCTAACACCCTCTTTCTTCCTTTGACACACACTAGGCTTTATGCGACCCCCAGCAGTAGCTTAGCTATAACTCCCACTAATCTCCGACAGCATACAGCTGGGTAAGGAGTATGGGAGTTGTAATCCAGTAATCATTGCCATCTGGGCAATACAGAGTGTAGCCTTCAACAGAATGGCCATTAAAGGGACAGTACACTGTCCAAATAAAAAATAAATTGAATTCACAGTTTAGAAGATATTCCCCACATTAATACTTGTGCACATTTAATTATGCATTTGTTTCATGTCTAAAAACAGCTTGCAAAAGCTGAAGATCTCTTGTCTGCAGTCTCCTCAAGCCCTCCTCATCTAACCACGCCCAGACTTGCTGTCCAATCACAGACTTCCCAATGCAGCTCAATGAGAAGTCTTTGCAGGGCAGGTGCTCTGGGCAATTGCTGCCTGTTGCATTCAGTGTAAATAAGCTAACCGAACCAGGAAGTAACAGGACCTGCTGTCTACTTAAAAAGTCAGGGGGTGTAACAAGGTTAATTTATGAAAGTGTATATATCTATTGAAATCTGCAACTTTTTCTAAAATGAAAAAAATAGGACACACTCTTTACACATGAAGCTTTCGGCAAGCTAAAGTACTTTAGGGGTCTGTGGTGTCCCTTTAAAGATCTCAAACAACATAGCTGAACCCTCTGTGCATCACAATACTGTATTATGTATTTACTAGTTTTTAGTTATTTGGCAGTTTTCATCCCTATAATATTGATTTAGCAAATATAAAACACAAGCAGTGTATTCCGTATTTTTTCTTATATACAGCCAAAATATAAAAAAAAAATATATAGTTAACTGGCTGTTGGTGAAATTGTACATTTTTTTTAGAGTAAATGTAAAGAGACCTTTGTTTGTTTTTTGTTTTTTGTTTTTTTTTTACAAATCTTGCAGAATTTTTTTTATTGACTTATACTCACCGAACAATAAACTCTATGTGGGAACACAGTAAAAAAAATGAAACCGTGTTATTGGAAAAAAGAGAAACTTTGTTATCTGTATTTCAATATCCTAACAAAGTAACAGCTGGTTGATATCTTTCCTAATATAACTCAATGCGTTCAAAATTTCAAGAGAATCTGACTTTACATGCCTTTATGACAAGTGGAATTGAACGATTGCACCAATAGTGAACACAAAGTGAAACCCTCTTGTGGTATGTTTGTTATGAATTTTTCCAGTCTGATTGAAGTATATCCTTAAAGGGACTCCCCAGTGCCAGGAAAACAAACAACAAAACAAACCTTTTTAATGGCACTGCAGGTCCCCTCTCCCTCCCACCCACATCCCAAGTCACTGAAGGGGTTCAAACTCCTTCAGTGACTTACCTTTATCCAGCGCCGATGTCCCTCAGCGCTGGGTCAGGGTCCGCCTACGCTCCTCCCCCACCGACGTCATCAGGCGGGGAAGACCTATTGAGCATGTGTGGCCGGCGGCGGGGGAGACCTAAAGCGCATGCACGCGCATTAGACCTCCCCATAGGAAAGCATTGATTAATGGTTTTAATACTTTCCTATGGGGATTTCAGCAACGCTGGAGGTCCTCACATAGGGTGAGGACGTCCAGCGACGTTGTAACACATTTTTCATATTCTATCAACACGGACGTGTCCTCTAGTGGGAAGCCACTGCAGGAGGACTTAACCCTTCAAGGTAAATATTGCAGTTTATGAAAACTGCAATAACTACACTTGCAGGGTTAAGGGTAGTGGGAGTTGGCACCCAGACCACTCCAATGGGCAGAAGTGGTCTGGGTGCCTGGAGTGTCCCTTTAAAGGGTAAGTCTAGGCACCATAACCACTGCAGTGTGACATTTCCACATTGGAAAGAGCTGACACTCTCAGCTAATAAATTCCACCCAAATACTGATATATCTAATACAGAAGAGGAACGCATGCTTTACATATTTCAGAAGAGGAGGCTGGGCCAGAGATGAATGGCAGACCCAAGTAAGTGTCAAACCATTTGAAAATGGTCTAGAGCAGGGACAAGCAACCTTGGGCACTGCAGATGTTTTGGACTACACCTCCCATGATGCTTTCCAACATTATGGCTGTAAGAGTATTGTGGGAGATGTAGTCCACAACATCTGGAGTGCCGAAGGTTGCCTATGCCTGGTCTATGGCTTTTTGGCCACCAGCAATCAATCAAGAAGGCACCTGATGTGATCTCATTGTACTTGAAAATTCATTATTTGATATAATAGCAGTTGGTATTAAGAGCTGGTAATAGAACAATCTGAAAACATTGACTCAAAAGTAGCCAAATATAAACCAAAGTCTAGAATTATTTTAAAAGCAGTCACCTTGGATATAAAAAAAACACAGAGGAAGGGGCTCAGATTAGGTGTTTATGTACCCAGATAGACTTAATAAACTTAATGACCTCCTTTGGATCTCCTTTGTGGTACAATACAAATATCTATAAAAGGTAAGAGCAGACTCTATGGAAAAAGAATAAACCTAACAGAATAAAAGTAAATCTCCAAACCAAAAGTTGAAGGAATAGAAATAAATATTACCCGACCTTAAACTGACTGCTTAACATGAAACGTAAGACACCTCTAAAAGGTGCGGCAATCTAGGGGCAACACAAAGCAATGAAACCAGAAATCAGAATAGCGTAAACATGCTAAAGGTCAGTGGAAGGCGAAGGGCAAGGGATAGTCAAAAATATACCAAAGATCCAAAGGCAGCAGACAACGGTCAAAACTAGCCAGATCAAAATCAGGACACAAACATAGCAACAATAGCCACAGCACCCAGAACAATCCAAAAATGTCTGAACCACAAATTGAGCAGAGGGAAGACCGGCTGTGTAAACCCCCACCCATGCCGCTAAAAGACTCAGGTAAATTGACATAGGAATCTATGTATGTTATCAACAGGAGCCTAATGACGTACAACGAAAGCAGGATTTGAGTCAATAAATGACATACGTTTTAAGTGGCTGGTGTTCCTAATAGACATGTCACCCCTGTTTAGAGGATTTTTGTCAAATAGATGTATCTAAATGTGTACTTTAATTGTTCCTTTGGGATGTCCACCATCTGTAGGTGAACGTACTGCATTGCTCCCTCTGTGAGTAAAGTGAAAATTTCGAAGCAAGTGGAAACCTGCCTTCAGGGCCGGTGCAAGGATTTTTGGCTACACAGGCGAAGATGAATTTTGCGCCCCCCCCCCCCCCCCCCGAATAAGATGTATCTTTAGCGGTGTCTCATATCCAGCTTTTTGAAATCCCCATGTAGTGTATTGTACCCCCCTTTAGTGTGTCTTACACCCCCTTGTATGTCTCTTACAACCCCCATGTGTATCTCCTTTCCCCCCCAGCCCCTTTGTGTGTCTTTCTTTCCCACAGCCCTTTTCTGTGGGTCTCTCCCCTCAGCCTGTTTTTTGTGTGTCCCTCTTCCCCTCAGGCTCCCTTGTGTAACTTTTCCCTCCCAAGCCATATAGACATAGATATATAGCTACACACACACACATACAGGCACATAGTCACAGAAATATGCTGGCACACAATCAAACAAACACAGCCATACAGGCACACAGTCATACAATCAACACATACAGGTACACAGACATACAGACACACACACAGAGACATGCAGACACTGGCATATAGATCCATAAAGACACATTTATACAAACACAGACATACAGAGACATGAATATGCAGGCATACAGAGACATACAGAACAAGGCATACAGATACATACAGGCATGCAGAGACATACTTACACAGGCATGCAGGGACATATATACACAGACAGTCACACAAAGATATACAGAACAAGGTATACAGAGACATATGGATACGGTCATACAGAGACATACAGACACAGGCATACAGTGACATTCAGAAACACACGGACACAGTCATATAGAGACATACAGACACAGACATACATACACTTTCATACACAGACAGACATAGTCATACAGAGACATGCAGACAGGTATACAGAGCCGGGGCAGATCCAGAACCTAATCTGGGGGGGGTGGGGAGGGGTGGTAGTGAGATTTAGTGGGGTAATAGGGGCTCTAATTGAGGAGTTAGGGGCTGTAGTAGGGGGACAGGGGCTGTAGTTGAGAGTTAGGGGCTGTAATTGGGGGCTTAGGAAATGTAGTGGGGAATTGGGGCTGTAGTAGGGGGTTAGGGACTGAAGTAGGTTGATGGCTGCAAGTGGGAACAGGGGCTGTAGTGTGGGGGATATGGGCAGCAATTGGGGGAGAGGGGCTGTAGTGGGGGTAAGGACTGTAGTAAGGGAATAGGGGCTGTACTGGAGTTATGGGGTGTAAAAGGGAGTGGAAGGGATGTGAAGTAAGGGAGTTAGAGGCTGTAGAAGGGAGTATAGGGGCTGTAGAAGGGAGTATAGGGGCTGTGGTGGGAGCAAAGGAGCAAAGGGGCAATGTGGTTGGAAACGGGCAGTATGGTGGGAAACAGGGGCAGTAGAGGGGGACACAGGGGCAGTATGGTGTGGGCACAGGCTGTAACGAGGGACACTGAGGCAATAAAGTGGTGTCACAGGGACAGTATGGTAGGGGGTAAATGGGAAGTAGAGGGGGGACAGGGGCTGTTGAGGCGGGTAAAGGAAGTAGAGGGGGGAGACGGGCAGTAGAGGCGTGTGAAAGGGGGGCAGAGGCAGGGGCTGTAGAGGGAAATAGAGGAGGCACACGGGATAAAGAGGGGGGCACAAAAGCAATAGAGGGGGGCATGGGCAGTATAGTGGGGACAGGGGCTGTAGAGGGGGGCATGGGCTGTATAGGGGGCGCATGGGCAGTTTGGTGGGGCAGAGGCTTTAGAGGGAAAGAGGGGCTGTAGAGGGAAATAGAGGAGCTGTAGAGGGGCAGTATGGTGGGGCAGGGGTTATGGAGGGAAATAGAGGTGCTGTAGAGTGGCACAGGGGGCAGTAGAGGAGGACAGGGTCAGTATGGTGGGGGCAGGGGCTAAAGAGGTGCTGTAGAGGGGCACATGGGGCAGTATGGTGAGGCAGGGGCTATAGAGGGACGTAGAGGGGACATGGGCAGTATGGTGGGGCAGGGTCTATAGAGGGAAATAGAAGTGCTGGAGAGGGGCACATGGGGCAGTAGAGTGGGGACAGAGGCTATAGAGGGGCTGTTAAGGGGCAGGGGTAGTATGGTGGGGCAGAGGCTATAGAGGGGGCAGGGGCAGTATAGTGGGTCAGGGGCATAGAGGGGCTGTAGAGGGGGCTGGGGTAGTATGGTGGGGCAGGGGCTATAGAGGGGGCAGGGGAGTATGGTGGGGGCAGGGGAGTATGGTGGGGGCAGCGGCCATATAGTGGGGGCAGGGGCCATATAGTGGGGGCAGGGGCCGTATAGTGGGGGCAGGGGCCATATAGTGGGGGCAGGGGCCATATAGTGGGGGCAGGGGCCGTATAGTGGGGGCAGGGGCCGTATAGTGGGGGCAGGGGCCGTATAGTGGGGGCAGGGGCCGTATAGTGGGGGCAGGGGGAGTATAGTGGGGCAGGGGGAGTATAGTGGGGCAGGGGGAGTATAGTGGGGCAGGGGGAGTATGGTGGGGGCAGGGGGAGTATGGTGGGGGCAGGGGGAGTATGGTGGGGGCAGGGGGAGTATGGTGGGGGCAGGGGGAGTATGGTGGGGGCAGGGGGAGTATGGTGGCGGCAGGGGGAGTATGGTGGGGGCAGGAGGAGTATGGTGGGGGCAGGAGGAGTATGGTGGCGGCAGGGGGAGTATGGTGGGGGCAGGGGGAGTATGGTGGGGGCAGGGGGAGTATGGTGGGGGCAGGGGGAGTATGGTGGGGGCAGGGGGAGTATGGTGGCGGCAGGGGGAGTATGGTGGGGGCAGGGGGAGTATGGTGGGGCAGGGATAGTATGGTGGGGCAGGGATAGTATGGTGGGGCAGGGATAGTATGGTGGGGGCAGGGATAGTATGGTGGGGGCAGGGATAGTATGGTGGGGCAGGGATAGTATGGTGGGGGCAGGGATAGTATGGTGGGGGCAGGGATAGTATAGTGGGGGCAGGGATAGTATAGTGGGGGCAGGGATAGTATAGTGGGGGCAGGGATAGTATAGTGGGGGCAGGGATAGTATGGTGGGGGCAGGGATAGTATGGTGGGGGCAGAGGGAGTATGGTGGGTGCAGAGGGAGTATGGTGGGGGCAGAGGGAGTATGGTGGGGGCAGAGGGAGTATGGTGGGGGCAGGGGGAGTATGGTGGGGGCAGGGGGAGTATGGTGGGGGCAGGGGGAGTATGGTGGGGCAGGGGGAGTATGGTGGGGGCAGGGGGAGTATGGTGGGGCAGGGGGAGTATGGTGGGGCAGGGGGAGTATGGTGGGGGCAGGAGGAGTATGGTGGGGGCAGGAGGAGTATGGTGGGGGCAGGGGGAGTATGGTGGGGGCAGGGGGAGTATGGTGGGGGCAGGGGCCGTATGGTGGGGGCAGGCGCCGTATGGTGGGGGCAGGGGCCGTATGGTGGGGGCAGGGGCCGTATGGTGGGGGCAGGGGCCGTATGGTGGGGACAGGGGCCGTATGGTGGGGGCAGGGGGAGTATGGTGGGGGCAGGGGGAGTATGGTGGGGGCAGGGGGAGTATGGTGGGGGCAGGGGCCGTATGGTGGGGGCAGGGGCCGTATGGTGGGGGCAGGGATAGTATAGTGGGGGCAGGGGGAGTATGGTGGGGGCAGGGGGAGTATGGTGGGGGCAGGGATAGTATGGTGGGGGCAGGGATAGTATGGTGGGGGCAGGGAGAGTATGGTGGGGGCAGGGATAGTATGGTGGGGGCAGGGGGAGTATGGTGGAGGCAGGGATAGTATAGTGGGGGCAGGGATAGTATAGTGGGGGCAGGGATAGTATAGTGGGGGCAGGGGGAGTATGGGGGAGTGGGGGAGTATGGGGGAGTGGGGGCTGTAAAAAGGGGCTGAAAAAAAAAACGTTTTGATTTAAAAAAAATAAAAATGCTTAAAGTTCTTCCCCCAACCCCTTCACCTCCCAGAGACTTACCTTGAGCCAGGGAGGGAGAACCTTGCAACTGGTGGTCGGCTGGGAGGCTGGAGCTGCAGTCAGGACCGCTGGGGAGCCTGGGAGCAGTAGAAGTCCCGCCCCCTTCTGACATCATCAGAGGAGGACGGCTGACTTCACTGCCAGGCTCCTGCTGTGTGCTGGCTGCAGGGAGAGAGGTGAGATTACAAATCCGAGTCTCCAGCCAGAGGCAGGAGATTCGGATTTTTGCGCCCCCCTCCTCTGGCGCCCTAAGGCGGCCGCCTGTGCCGCCTTATGGACGCGCCGGCCCTGCCTGCCTTATAAGATTTAAAAGTAAAGGAGTAGTCTAAGCACCAATAACAGCTAATTGTAGTTGTAGGTGCAATAATTCTTTGAATGCCGTTGTGATATTGTGTCAAACTGTTTTGAGTGGTTTTAACCGAACAACAAATTCTCTGGTACTTTTACTGTGGCTTTGCTATAGCAGATGTGAAGGTCAGGCTTTCAGTGGTAACAATGGCTGAGAATTCCGAGCTAACCTGTTCTTGGCTAACTTCCTCCCAGTGAATCATAATAAGGAACGATAGAGCTTGTAAAGTGCGATGATTCAAGGTTCCAATCTGACTGCAATTATGGAATCAAGAAGGCACAATCCCTAGTGTGGGCCTGTAAGGTCATGTAAAGTCAAAGAAGGATTAGGATCCAACAAACAGGCTACTGATTTGGGGCCCACCTTTATTCTTCATGTAGTGATGGTGGAGGGAGCCAAGTATAATCATGGTTCTGGGGACTCTACTTGACCCCGAGGCGGCTTGTGTAAATAGTTATAGTTTTAATGGCTCTGCACAAGAAATAAATAATTATAATGATACATTTAATAATTATCATTTTTCAAAGAAAGCACCACAACATAATAATTGTATTGTTGATTCTTTGGCCACCATATTAAATCCTACTATTATTTGATATAAGGCCGTGTTGAAAACTGCGATAAATTGTCGTATTAGTGAGTTTCAAATTAGAAAAAAAATCTTTAAGAGGCAAAACAAAAATATTATTTTCTAAAAGGTAGCGCAGGACCGGTGCAGAATTTATTTGAAGTGTTTTAATTTACAAGAGCAATTTCTTTGCAATGAAACATAAACTGAGTCATTATAAATCCACAAACAAAGGCAAATGTATTCCATAAATTGTTTCTTTCCTGAATTCTAAGTAACACTCAGCCGCATAGATTTTTGTTCAGAGATATACACGTGGACTGTTTTACAAAACAGGCAATTTAATCTTACAAATACATTTTCTTTCAATATTGTTTTTCAGGTTTTTTTTTTTTTTTAATGTTGTTTCTTGCAGTTGTAGTCTTGCAATACGCAGTGTGAGTACAAAATGAACTCATTATGTGTGGACACCATGAGAACGCTACAGATGGCAGCCATTTTGGTTTTATAGCCTTCTACAATTCTTGGAGGCCTTTTGAACTTGCAAAGTAATTTATGCAATTAAAGAGAAATGATGCAGAAGCTCTCTAATGTTTCTCCCAGAAATGTGAAGTCCTACTCTGGAAACTAAAAAAAAAATGGCATTTCAAGAGAAGACAGACATTAAAACAGGCATGCAGATGAACAGACAGACAAGCAAAGGCATAGATAGACAGACTTAGCCACGTTAACAAATTATGTTTGCCTGAATTGATTAGTCAACAAAAAAAATTAGTTCAGATCGTCCAAAATTTGCTCATATGGCAATTCAGTTAGGACCAATTCCATGCAAACAATCCTGGAAAATTATTCTTAACCAAAAGGGACCAAAATGGGCCATTCTTTGTACTTCAACATATGAATATTATGGTGTCAGAGCTTGCCACTGAGACAGCGCACAAACTCGCCAAATATCTCACGTCACAATACCCATCCAGCTCCAAACAACCCCACATCTGATCCCATGGGTCCTGCTGCATTGATAAATGTCTTTCTTTCATACCCTGAAATTGACAAAGCAGAAACACAGATCTGGTGCATACCACACACCGGCGGTGGAAATCTTCAGCATACTGTCATTAAATTCCACAACTTGAAATAGAACTTAGTCAAGCTTTCCAAAGTTTAATGGAATAATTGCCCTTTGTTGTATATTGTTGATTTAATAAATTCTGTATTTTGCATTAGATTTTTGCCTGCTTTATTTTACAGGCCTACTGGTGCATCGGTTTTGGCACACCTCAACCGACTTCTGTATTTTCCCTATGTTAAGTTTGTTATGTTATGCTTATTACATACAGCTTACTGCCTTTTGTGTCCCAGTGACAAATACAAAGGCAGGAGCCTGGAGTTGTGGATCGGGATAGTTTTAGCTATTTAAAGTACTCACCGCCAGTAACGGTATTGTGATCGGCGCAGTACGTATACCTCTCCCATTCCCAATTTCAGAACATTTTTCTAAACTGATTCCTTAGGTGGGCCCTCTTTATTTTACAGGTCTACAGAGAAGTCGGTTTTGGCACACCTCAACTGACTTATGTATTTTCTTTATGTTACGTTTATTATGTTATGCATATCACTTACAGCTTATGGCCTTTTGTGTCCCAACCTCAAATATATATATATGTACACTGATAGGCGCATATTCGCGTCATTTGGTTCACAGATCAAGTGAGAAGTAATCAATATATATAATTTTAAAAATAAGATTGTTTTTACTGCATTTAATTGCTTTCCCTCTATTGGTAACTGCTCACGATATCTGTGAATAAAATTAACATTCAGCGCGTGCCCCTTATCCACCAATTATAATTTTTTTTCAAAGAATCCTCTTTTTTTTCTTGTCATCACAGACAGAACTCCAAATCATGAAACAAGCAAAAACGGCTCATCCATTGTCCATTTTGTTTCCTTTGTGATTCGTTTACATGCCATTTTGGATTTCAGAATTTCGTACGAGTCATCAGTTGCCCAAAAACTTGGACGAATAGCATTTTGAGGGGAAAAAAAATGCACAAGTCTAACAAATAGATAGATACATAGATAGATAGATAGACAGGTTGCAAGCGACACAGATAGATAAATATGTCTGTTGGATGTACTCATTCTTTAGTGAATGTTTTTATTATCTTCTCACTTTCAATCTGGATTACATTTCAAGGACTTAACATACACACCAAAGAGGTTCAGTGCCCATCAAGGCTTCACATAGCTGGGGGGAACCCTGACTCAAAGTACTCACACCTGCCGCTATGCCTTTTAAGAACATCACATTGCTGCAGGTACAATACCCTCTTCAAAAGATAAGGCTTGAAGCCCCTGGACAGGGAAACTGCTCAAAGGACACAATGCAAATCTTTTGAAAGTCTGTAGTTCAGTTTTATAGAACACACATCTTTTAGATTTGGCGTCTGTACTTGCATCTGATTTTAATGTTGAGCTTCATGCAGTCAAAGAGACTTTTTACTTTTGCATTAATATTCATATATTTCTCTCCAGTTTCTTTTTATCAGGAACATTTTTCAGAAATGTAAAGGGTTTTTTTTATGTTCTTTTTCAAGAGGAGGAAATAAATAGAAATGGTAACTTTTTGCCCTTCGCGTTTTATGGTTGCAGTCGGTACATTGCTGGAGGTGAATTGGTTAAAGGGAAGATTTTTCATTTTTATCTCTTGTGTTTGAACCTTTCATCATTAGATGTCGTAAAGCCGACATATGTAATAAAAAAAAAGTAAAACAATTTCTCCTAGATATGGTACAATTCTTTTTTTATTATTTAGGAAAGAGAAGGAATTTTGAGAAAATGGCAAAAATAGGTCTAGAACGTGTGCCAACAAATACCAAGCCACTTGTAACAAGACACAAGTGCAAGAACCTAAAGATAATTCATTTAAATGGGGTAAAACATCTCAATAATGCACGAATCTAGGGCACAGAGTAAGAACAGTGAGGCTTTAAATGTATGCCGAACGCTGACATTTTGTATACAGTTCATGGAGTCATGTTCTCTGTTGATGTATCTTTCTGAAATGTTCGACTTGACAACCTCATCATTCATTTTAAAGCAAACTAGTGAATACATTTCTAACTTTGCAATTCATTACTTAATAATAAGGTGTGGAAACTACAGTGCGGGTGACACCTGCCTTGAGAGAGGGAATTATTACTTCAGTCTTACTATTATTTTAATTCTTTGCAGTTTAAATGTGCTTAGCCGCACATAGTGTGAACATTCTGCAGAATAATGTCTACATGATGGAAGGCATTGATCCCAGTAAGAGGATTTTTATTAATTGGCTTGCCCTTCATGTATGATAGTTACATAGTTCCATAGGCTGAAAAGAGACTTCAGCCTTCCTCACATCTGTGTTTTTGCTGTTTAGCCAAACGAAGGCAAAAGAACTCAATCTGAAGCAAAAAACTAGGAAAAAATTCCTTCTTGACTCCAGAATGGCAGTCAGATTTATCCTTGAATCAGGAAACTATTACCCTACAGTTGAAAACATTTTATCATTGAATATTCTGTTTTTGCAAGTATGCATCTAGCAGCTGTTTAAGCATCTGTTCAGACTCTGATAAAACCACTTCTTCAGGCAGAGAATTCCACATCCTTATTGTTCTTACGGTAAAAAAAAAAAAACCTTTCTTTTGCCTTAGACAAAATCTTCTTTCTTATAGTTTAAACGCATGACTTTGTTTCCTATTAAAGTACTGTTTGTGAATAGATTTCCAGACAATGGTTTGTATTGATCCAAGATATATCTTGATAATATTATAATGTTATCATATCCCCTCTGATGCACTGTTTTTATAAACTAAAGAGGTTTAAATGTGTTAACCTTTTTTCATAGCTAAAGTATTCCATTCCTTTTATTAATTTTGTAGGCCGCCTCTGCACTTTATCTAGTGCAATAATATATTTTTTTAGAACAGGTGTCCAAATTGTAAAGCATATTCAAGATGTGGTCTTACCATGATATGCAGAATTATATGCAAATTAGCTTCTACAATAAATTTATTCACTAATACACCTCGTCAGGTCACAAAAATACAAAGTTGCTGACAAATAGCCTTTTCCATACCTCACACATTTCTCACTCAAAATCTATAAGAATGAAGTGGGACATGTTCCCTAATGATAACACTCACTATGCCAGTTAGCCAGATCTATGGCACCCAAACGTCCTTTCGTAAACATGTTCTTCAAATAATAGGTCCTTCTGTGTCCTTTGATGATTCTTCTAGATAGAAGGAAGCTCTGTTCCAAATCTATTTTCAAGAGAAAGTATCATTAATGTTACCAGGAAACGTGATTTGGGAAGACTTTAACTGGTGGCGCTCTTGAAGTTGAAATACTAGTTGTAGAGATATACCTGTGACATACCTGGAGCTGGTCATTAGTTAAAGTTCATAAAATCTATTATTCTTTGTGTACTGCTTCATAAGCGAGTAGTAAACAAAGCAGTGAAAACTACACTTGTATGATATCACATTAAATGTTACCAGGAAGTTCTATGTAAAGTGCTGGATATTGATCCATTTGGCTGTAAAACAGATCCCATATATGCAGACCAATCTATGAACACACAGTAAAAATAAAACAGGTCTACAAACTAAAAAATATTACGTGGAAGCAGAAATAAGGAAAAGAACTATAGAAACACTGGACGTTCTGTGAGTCTACCACGAATGCATGCTCCGCAGATACCTCCTTTCCCATAGTTCTTTATCTTTTTTTTTTAGTTTTCCCCTATATTTTTTTAAAAAAACAGAGTTATTGTGTGTTCGGGCGCTTGAATTGAATTAAATGGAAAAAATAGTGCTGCTACCACCAATGTGCAATCCTCCCACGACTTGACACAAGTATAACATATATAGTATTGGACTGTGTGGTTAATAAATCAACCCCGGTCTATAGGTGGAGCGCTCAAAAGTGAGGTAACTCACCCCCCTCCTTTGGGCCGTGTAGATAACCTAGGGCAGGGGATGAGAGAGAATAATATCGTGTGATATGTTTAACTTAATGATAGAGTGGTAAAAAAAGATATGGATCCACTCACATGGTTCTGAGCCTTATCTGGATAGGCTCAGATCACTTTTGCAGGCGTGTTTGGGATAACACGAAACCTTACACTGGACGAATGGTAACGCTGTTCCTTTAAGAGACAAAAAAGCCCAAAATTTGGTGCAGCATGTAAAGGTGTTACAGTATAGGTGACAGGGTACAGTGAACTGCTCACCTGATACAGAGCCTGAACTCTGGCTCTGAGTATATGGACGTGTGTGTCTATGTGGGGACACAAACCCTATAGGTTGATGTAGAAATGGTCACGTTGTTCCTTTAAAAAATAAAAAACCACATTTGGTGCAGCATGTACAGATAATACAGTGTAGGTGACAGGGTACAGTGAACTGCTCGCCTGATTCAGAGCCTGGACCCTGGCTCTGAGTATATAAGCATATGTGTCTATAAGGGGACACAGAACCCTGTGGATGAATAGCTGGAGCACAAGTAGTTTCTTCACCAGGAGGAGGTTAGTAAAAAAGGTAATTTATTAAATAAAAAACTAGTATAAGTAAAATAGTAAAAAACAATGAATATACTGAGTCCTCAGTCCTGTGGGTTGTCCGAGACGCGTTTCGCCGGTCGGCTTTTTCAATCGGTGTAATCCTGTGTGCTCGTGTGCTTCTTTTATATCGTCGCTAGAGATCTGTTTCCAGGTGTCCTCCATTTCGAAATCGGCCGCGGAAGTGACATAGGCGGAACAGAGCCGCGGCCGATTTCGAAATGGAGGACACCTGGAAACAGATCTCTAGCGACGATATAAAAGAAGCACACGAGCACACAGGATTACACCGATTGAAAAAGCCGACCGGCGAAACGCGTCTCGGACAACCCACAGGACTGAGGACTCAGTATATTCATTGTTTTTTACTATTTTACTTATACTAGTTTTTTATTTAATAAATTACCTTTTTTACTAACCTCCTCCTGGTGAAGAAACTACTTGTGCTCCAGCTATTCATCCACAGGGTTCTGTGTCCCCTTATAGACACATATGCTTATATACTCAGAGCCAGGGTCCAGGCTCTGAATCAGGTGAGCAGTTCACTGTACCCTGTCACCTACACTGTATTATCTGTACATGCTGCACCAAATGTGGTTTTTTATTTTTTAAAGGAACAACGTGACCATTTCTACATCAACCTATAGGGTTTGTGTCCCCACATAGACACACACGTCCATATACTCAGAGCCAGAGTTCAGGCTCTGTATCAGGTGAGCAGTTCACTGTACCCTGTCACCTATACTGTAACACCTTTACATGCTGCACCAAATTTTGGGCTTTTTTGTCTCTTAAAGGAACAGCGTTACCATTCGTCCAGTGTAAGGTTTCGTGTTATCCCAAACACGCCTGCAAAAGTGATCTGAGCCTATCCAGATAAGGCTCAGAACCATGTGAGTGGATCCATATCTTTTTTTACCACTCTATCATTAAGTTAAACATATCACACGATATTATTCTCTCTCATCCCCTGCCCTATATTTTTTTAGTTTGTAGACAATTTTTACTCTGTCGTAATATATATTGATCTGCATTCATATGGTCTGTTTTACTGTCATTTAAGAACAATCAAATAAAAAAAAAAAAAACAGCTCTTTTCACGGAACTTCCTTGTGAAAATGTATGGGTTATCTTATGAGTGCATCTATGTTTACTTCTTTTATTCACTGCTCATGTGTGGAAACCAAGAGCCAGCAGCTCTGATGTCCAGGAATACAGTTGGTCTGAACTATGCAATCATTCCATTATGGATAAGCATGTTTGTTTAATATGTATGGAGTAGCAGCACCAACAGTATGTTGCTTGTCCTTTAATGTGATCTCTTCTATTTAGAAATAGAAAAATCCAGGATTGACCATCGAAAGGATCACTGGAAAACTGACGGATTTATCTATAACTAACCATTCTGTAGACAAAATAGAAAGACATACAATATCCAATAAATTAAATAGACACGATAGCAAGCTAAATAAAAGAATGTTTTTAGAAAATAATAAAAGTCTGTTAACTAAAAAGGAATTAGTGAAAAGCAATAAGAGCATATCTATACTCCCAACTCGTAAGCGTTCCTATCTCTTTTCCCATAAGGCTCTGCAAACACGCAATGATACAATAAGTAAAGGTTTCAAATATGAACATCTAATTTCCCACAAGCACTCTGGGTTATCCAGTTAGGCAAGGATCATAACAAGGACTAATACAGCTTTAGCTGTTTTATCTTACATCAGATAGAACTTTCACAAAGGCAGTAATAAACCGTGCTGTAAGCTGTGGAGAGTACTTTATGGATTTTACCAAGGTGTCCCTCAGTTCCTCTGCATCTCTGCAGGGTGACTATAAATGCTGATCCTCCCCCCTCACTCACCCAACACACTGTAGAAGTTAAGCTAAAGGCTGATGTTCAAGAAGATTGGAGGGGGCAGAAACAAGCGCCCTGACTGTAGCCTTTAAATGTACATTTTGATTGTATTCTGTAAGCACTCTTAAATAACCAAAATCAAATATCAGATTATTTTTATATTTATCTGTTTTGTCAACACAGTTGCATGTGGCAAAAAAATATATACCGTATTTATCGGCGTATAGCACGCACCTCATTTTTAGAAGGAAATTCCAGGAAATTTCCCCCCTCCCATAGTATTCCCTCCCCTCATCCCATAGTGTCCCCCCCCCTTTCCATAGTATTCCCCCCTCATCCCATAGTGTTCCCCCCTCATCCCATAGTGTTCCCCCCTCATCCCATAGTGTCCCCCCATCCCATAGTGTCCCCCCTTTCCATAGTATTCTCCCCCCCCTCCCCTAGTATTCCCCCCTCCCATAGTATTCTCCCCCCCATAGTATTCTCCCCCCTCCCCTCCCATAGTATTCTCCCCCTCCCCTCCCATAGTATTCTCCCCCCATAGTATTCTCCCCCCTCCCCTCCCATAGTATTCTCCCCCACCCCCTCCCATAGTATTCTCCCCCACCCCCTCCCATAGTATTCCCCCCCTCCCCTCCCATAGTATTCTCCCCCCTTCCCCTCCCATAGTATTCTCCCCCCTCCCCTCCCATAGTATTCTCCCCCCCTCCCCTCCCATAGTATTCTCCCCCCCTCCCCTCCCATAGTATTCTCCCCCCTCCCCTCCCATAGTATTCTCCCCCCCTCCCCTCCCATAGTGTACTTTCCCTTGTCCCATAATTACTTACCTGTCTTGAAGCGTGGGCCGGCTTCACAGCGCGCACCGCGGTACAGGAACTTTAATTTCAGGTTCCGGTTTCCGGCGGGACTGAAAGGAAGTGTGCACAAGTGGAACCTGAAATTGAAGTTCCAGTACCGCGCGCTGAACACCGGCCCACGCTTCAAGATAGGTAAGTAATTATGGGATATCGGCGTATAACACGCACCCACGATTTTTCCCCTATTTTCAGGGGGAAAAAGTGCGTGTTATACGCCGATAAATGTGGTATTTCTGATGCTGATGGTGATAACGTTTCAGACTATGACCTAGGTCACAATCTATTTTTGATAATTATCTTTATGCTAATGGTTGCTAATGAGCAAATAATGGTGCCAACAAGATCTTACCTTTGAATTCTTTGTATCTACACCAATCACATTATAATTTAAACAAAAAAAAAAGAACCTATGGTATACCTTGAGTTAAGCAGTCAAGTTTAAGCGACCATCGACAAATAGTGATTGGGATCGACTAATCAGCTTTATCAACAAATCATATCTTATATTTTTATCCTATCAAATCTAACAATTAAACCATTGATAATATGGTACACTAAATTAAAGAATATTCCTAAAACGATCAACTTTAACAATACATATGATGAAAACAAGTATCACGCATACACTTTTCCATATTTGATGACAAAACCTTATTCAGATACTTCCTGTTCAATTAACTAAAGTAAATAAGACACCCTTAAATCAATGCACACAAATTTAACTTAACAATACTGATAGCACAACAAGTACAGGTGTCCACCGTACCAAAATTGTCTGCTTTGATCATGTTTACCCGAAATCACACAAATATCAATGTTGATTTGGAACACAGCAGGTTAATGCCATGCATATCACTTATTATCATCACTGCTGTGATATCATCACATAGCTCACCATTTAATTTGTCGTTAACATTGAGATATTGACGCATCTATCTTCCGATTTGTTCTTAGAGAACAACAAAAGTTAAGCCCGATTTTGAGTAGATAATGATTTTGATCTTATCTGATATTGGCAGCAGAAAATGGTCAAGACTATTTTGGTTTGTGATCTGAGTTAAAAAACACAATACAGCCCAGAGCTCAAAATATCAAAACAATATTTTTTTTTCGTGATCAAGACCAGTGTCTGAAATAAGTCAAACAGTAATTCTCATTTCAGTTTTTTAGTTTGTATTTATGGAGCCATGTATAACTAAGTTGTTGTTTTTTTGCATAATATTTTGTTTGTGTCTAAGTGCCACAAGTCAGTCTTCCCATAAAGTACCCATGACTGTAGGAACCTCATTAAACATGATAATTTTGGTAAGTGGGATAGTTGAGGCTTTACAATCCTTCAGTACATCAAGAATACAAATTCATTTGCCCGTCTAAGAGATGCAAGTCTGGTAAACAATAGGGTAAACATGATCTGTATTTTGTTTGAGTTTACACCTGCAAACACCAATTTACTGGGAAATATTTTCAGAGATTATATTAATATGAGAAAAAAAGATCAACAGACAGACATATAGAGATATTGAGACAGACAGATTGACTTGTTTGAGTATTTATATCTTTATAAATACGTCTGAAAATGAGCTGTTATGAAGCTGCTATACTTAGTCCAATTAGCATGTAAATAGTTAGTTTAGGCATGAAAAACATTAAATGTGTGATTCTCACAAGCCACACTACGAAACACTGGAAATATGTACTGGAGAAAAGCAAGCATTGCAGAAATAGATAGAAAATGACCTTTCTATCCAAAATAATAAATTAACTACAAATAGCCAAGTCAACAAGAAAAGAATTGACCATATGTCACATTAATTGGGGAGAGACGCTGATGGCTAGTGCTGATGGCATTCCTAGTGACTAAGACGTGTCTTGATTGACTAATATGAAGGAGAACTAATAGTTTGTCGCCAGCAAGACCTTACTGTCTGGAAACCAAAAGATCTGTGCCATGTGAGACCTCTATCTTACCCAACCAATGGGCAGGGACACCAATAAGCATAATGTAAGCGTAATTAACAGGAAGGAAATTAAACTTTGTTAGAGTAATGTTGAAGTTTACCGACTTTACCTGCACTAAATAATAATTGCAAAATATTTAACCAAGAAAGGTACGTTAAGGTTACTCCTGTTTCCAAGTACACCCTGGGCATATTACTTTTGACCAACATCCAAGGGATGTTACTATCACCCAATTTATTGGTACACATTTTGTCTACCTTGGAAGGATGGAGCCAAGATTTGAACCTGCAACACTTAAAGGGTTGAATAGATTCTCTTGATAAGGCGTTAGCTCACTGAGCTATCTATATTTTTGGTGCTGTAAATTAAATATATTTGTATAAAATAGAACTATGCTCTGTCGTATGCTCACACACTATAGTTATAGTATATTTGCTCCTTCTACTATTTTTCTTAACATTTTAGTAAACATTAAACTAGGTTTGGAGAACAACATTTGGTACTGACCCATTTCATCAAAAATATTTTGTCTTTGAAAATAGAAATTGTAAAGTCTATGAAAACCATTTGTCATTTCCATGCCCTGTTTGTCGTCAGATTTGTCTTATCTGTTACAAAATATGTCTTTTTTTCAGGTGGAACAGGTTTGTATTGGAAAATGATACAATCTTTGAGTTATTCTTGTCTATATATTAGGAGGCATGCATTGTATAAATTACAGTTGCTCTCTCACCAGCTATCACTATTTTCTGACATTCCTATTGCAATGTGTCACCTTTCATATCTTCTTGCCTCGTTGTCACACTCCTCGCCCCCTCCTTGCCTCATACAGTATCAATCACAGCCAAGTGTTTATTTTACATGATGTGTTCAGCCCACTCCCTTACAGAATATAAAATACACAGCATATGTTTCCAATGATCATAGAACATGCTGGCAGATGTAAAGGGTGTGAAATTTGTTAAAAGAGGATTTCTGAGAATGCTTAGAATGGGCAAAGGCTTTGAAGCTTGCCAGATGGTTAGTCCATGTTAGGCTCATACTATCCAAAAGTGCAATCCTGGATTGAAATGGCAGCAAGTCCCTTCTGCATGAGGGATACAGGCACCACTGATACAAATTTTGACTGTTGTTTGTCCTGGCCATTGAGGTATAGCTGATACAGCAAGTTGTCCATATTTCATTGTCTCAGGGGAGTTGCTTTGAGGAGGGGTGATAAGGGCTGGAGCCCCAAGTGGTGTTCTAGAAAACCCCATGTCTAATGTCTAATTTTGACACCATTTAATTGATAGCCAAGAGTCCTCAATACTGAGAGACAGATAACACTTTAATGCACCATATTTGGAGTTACTTATACAACACAGTACTTCTCGGGGCTTAGGGTTGACACAACATTGGCTTGGGGTTAATAACACAGCAAGTGTGCAGTTTATAAATAATGGTTTGGATGATATTCTGAATTCATTCAAAGATTTGGTTTCACAATGTAAGTTATTGAACATATGAGAGTTTGGGGTTAGACATAAGTCGTGGTATAGGAGAGGGTTTGGGAGAGGCTTAAGTTAATATATGTTGGAGGAGCTATAATATTTACTCCTGACTTGAAGTCCTTATTGCCACCTAGCAATACAGCTGGATTATCATTTTAACTAGGGAGGTAGAACACTCTTACATCCTGTTTTTGTTTAGTTGGATATTGCTAGGGCCTCCTTAAGTCAAAGGTTTAACTTGAATTGGGTTTCAAACTAATTGCAGTTTGTCTGAATTTTGACCAATCAGCGGGTCATCCAAATTCTGTAACTCTAAAGCCCTATATGGCCGTATTGCAAAAAAACAGCAAGGAATATGGCCAGATAGGTTTGTGCGCTATGAGATTTGTTTTTTTTTTCATCTGTGACGCCAAAAAAAAGAGTATCGATGAGAACAGCTATTAAATCAGATAAGGAAAGAAAAACATTTCAAATTAATAGATAAATAATAAACAAATAAACCAGGGATTTGCAAAATGCTTAGAATACACAGCCAAATGCTCAAAAGTAACCCTATGCTAAATATCCCAAATTCTGATATATATATATATATATATATATATATATATATATAGAAATAGTATATTTATTCTTTGTAGCAATGTTTTTGCACCATTTTGATTCATTTCTATAGATAAAATCTTTTTTTCCCCATTTGTTACAGTAAAAATTAGTTTACATTTGTTTTGGGACCTAAACATGAATTTCAAACGTAAGCTAAGAGTAGCCAAACTGGAAGCAAATCTTTGCCTATTTTTACCTTAAATTTGAAATTCACTCTTAATTTACTTTGACGTTCACTCTAGTAAATAACCCTGTGAATCTTAGAAACATGGAAACATAGAACTAGAAACATAGAAACATAGAAACCCAGAAAGCCAGAAAAATAGAAACGTCGAAACGTCGAAACATAGAAACATGGAAACATGGAAACATGGAAACCCAGAAACGTAGAAACATAGAAACATAGAAACATAGAAGCATAGAAACATGAAAACATGGAAACATAGAAACCCAGAAACCTAGAAACCTTGAAATACAGAAACAGAGAAACAGAAACATAGAAACATAAAAACATAGAAACATGGAAACCAAGAAACATAGAAACAGAAACTCAGAAACCTAGGAACATAGAAACATAGAAACATAGAAATATAGAAACATAGAAACAGAAACAAAAAAATAGAGACATGGAAACATAAAAACATAAAAACATAGACACATAGAAATGTAGAAACATAGAAACAGAAACAAAAAAATAGAAACATGGAAACATAGAAACATAGAAACCCAGAAACATAGACACATAGAAACATAGAAACATAAAAACATAGAAACATAGAAACCCAGAAACATAGACACATAGAAACATAGAAACATAGAAACAGAAAAACAGAAAAAACAGAAAAAACAGAAAAACATAGACACATAGAAACATAGAAACATAAAAACATAAAAACATAAAAACATAGAAACCCAGAAACGTAGAAACATAGAAACAGAAAAACAGAAAAAACAGAAAAACATAGACACATAGAAACATAGAAACATAAAAACATAAAAACATAGAAACATAGAAACACAGAAACGTAGAAACATAGAAACATAAAAACATTAAAAACATAGAAACATAGAAACCTAGGAACCTAGAATCTTGGAAACATAAAAGCATAGAATCTTAGAAACATAGAAACATAGAATCTTAGAAACATAGAAACATAGAATGTGACGGCAGATAAGAACCATCCGGCCCATCTAGTCTGCCCAAATTTCTAAATACTGTCATTAGTTCCTGGTCTTATCTTATAGCTAGGATAGCCTTATGCCTATACCACGCAGGCTTAAACTCCTTCACTGTGGTAACCTCTACCACTTCAGCTGGAATGCTATTCCATGCATCCACTACCCTCTCAGTAAAGTAATATTTCCTGATATTATTTTTAAACCTTTGTCCCTCTAATTTAAGACTATGTCCTCTTGTTGTGGTAGTTTTTCTTCTTTTAAATACAGTCTCCTCCTTTACTGTGTTGATTCCCTTTATGTATTTAAATGTTTCTATCATATCTACCTGTCTCGTCTTTCCTCCAAGCTATACATGTTAAGATCCTTTAACCTTTCCTGGTAAGTTTTATCCTGCAATCCATAAACCAGTTTAGTATCCCTTCTCTGAACTCTCTCTAAAATATCAATATCCTTCTGAAGATACGGTCTCCAGTACTGCGTACAGTACTCCAAGTGAGGTCTCACCAGTGTTCTGTACAATGGCATGAGCACTTCCCTCTTTCTACTGCCAATACGTCTCCCTATACAACCAAGCTTACATGCTGTAAAAACTGTTGCCTCCATGAAGTTTATGCTACATTATAATTTTTGGGGACTTTTGAAGAACTCACGAGCGGGTGTCAATAGAAATTCAAAACGTAGATCAAAAAAATATGCCGAAAAAATATCTGAGATAGAGAATATTTCTACTTGCAAAATACTGGTCTAAATGTTGTAAATCACATTTCAAACAATGAGCTATAAACAACAGTCTAGTAAGAAGTAAAAAAAAGTACTATTTCTTTCGTTTTATGAACTTATAAAAATAGTAATGTTATATTTACAGAATAATTTCTAAGGAAAAAATAAGTAAAATTGTGGACAGACTGCCTCCCATTTACTTTGAACCATGAAGAGGTTGATTAATACTCTTTATTCTGGGCTTATATAATAAAATTGTTATTAAGCTCAAGCACGACAAGATACAATTATTCGAGAGACTGATTAGATGCATAATTATTATAAGCTCAGTTCTACCTTAATTTTCCGATATCGAGAATGTTATTCCAACAGCAGAGATCTCATTTACTTTTTCAAAGTGCCCATTTTTAACACATTTTCTACATGGGTGACCTATTTTATGTTTTATTTAAATTAAGTAGTAATGGATAGTTTATAATATACAATGCAAAATTGCTCATTGCTCAAGGCTATGTGGCTTAATAATTTAAGTGCGGTGTGAGGTTTGTTTCGTAAACGATACATTTTTTCCTTTTCAAGATAATTGCAAAAAGTATCAAGCATACCAAATTACAGCGTAATGAAGAATGAGAATTTCTTTTAATTTTGTTTTATTAAAGCTATATATGGTAAAGAAATACTATAGCTTCCCACAGCTTATTAAATCGTACTTTGCTTAATAATCTGTCATATGAGTCACTTCTCATTCGAAGCACAAGCAATTATACGAATGAAACCCCAACGACTCTTTTATAAATATGAAACAATTAGAAAGTAGCATTTTTCTTTAGAAAAGATTGCAACATGTTGCCAGAGAAACAAATATCTAATTATATCACAATGTTGTTGGCTTGTTAGGAGTTTCTAAGTGTGCAAGATTTTAATAAAATTTTATTTTTACGGCACAAATTTAACTGTAAACTGTAAGTAAAAAAATAAAAATTTAAAAAATTTAAAAACTTTCCCTAAAATATCTTGCTATCTAGCGGAGGTAAGATCTGTCAAGCCCATTATTTTATCTATTTTAGATAGTGGCAAATTGAATTAACAAAATAGATAACCGTATTTGCTTCTCTGTAATGCATGCTATAATACTCAGCATAGTTATTAACCGTTAAAGTGAACAGAAATAATTAATCATTGTTTATAACATAAATATACAAAAAAACTAAAACCAAAACAGAAGGACTCTGGGAGGCTGGGAATACATTTTAAGCAATTTGTTTTGCAATGTGATTGTCGCTAATTCCCAAGAACCTTTCCGTGTTGATGTTATAGGTGTAGGCGACCTATTAGTACTACTGTGCCAAAATGCGATTTTGAAGTCCCTTGGGGTGCCGGTCCTATTTTTGTAAATTGAGGTGTGTGTTGCCGTATTCTGCTCGTGTTATTTAAGGGTGCTCTTGTTGATTTCCAGCATTGTATTTGTGTGTATGTGGGCTGTTGTATTGTGTTTTTGTTCATGCATAGTTTGTGGTATTGTGGTATTGTGTATGACACCTAGGATTGTGGGCTGTGTATGGAGGCTAATATATAGAGAAAGGTGAACAGCGCTAGCGGTATACACAGATATATATATATATTACATACGTAATTGGAGATACTTTTCGGTGGTATAGCTTAAAAGAAAAAAAACAGAATACAATAATAGTGCAATATATTTTGATGGTATAGTGGATGATGGAGGAATATATAATTCTCACTCACACATTAAAGAGCTTTATAAGCGCAATGTCAAGGGCCTGGACGGAATAATCCCCGTCTGTGGATTTCTTGGTGTGCAGTCTTCTAGGTGAACTTTGTAGGTGTGAATATTCGTGGTATATAGAATGAGAAAATACAAAAAACCAATGGTATAGATCAGGGGTAGGCAACCTTCGGCTCTACAGATGGTTTGGACTACATCTCCCATAATGCTTTTACAGCCATATTGCTGGCAAAGCATCAAGGGAGATGTAGTCCACAACATCTGTAGAGCCGAAGGTTGCCTACCCCTGGTATAGATAGTAGGTATATGTACAACGCAAATAAAAGAGAACCTACTTACATAGACTAGAGCAATGGACCTGCTCTAGTTTAAACAGCTTCAGGTGGAACAATCCCCACCTAAGGATGTACTGGACCCAAATGTAGCAGCAGCAAGATGAGGTATGAAGTAGGACTAAAGATAGACTGGGTAATATAAAAATGTATATACTTTATTTTAACAAATATTTAAAAGTGAATAACAAATATATAAAATACCAGTCAGAATAAAAATATAAGAGTCCGTGGTTCTTCCTCACTTAACGCATTTCGCCTTGGCTTTTTCAAAAGTACATTTTGAAAAAGCCAAGGCGAAACGCTGGATAGAGCGTGGAGCTCAGAAACTCTCCTGCCGGAAGCTAGGGCAACCAGCAAAGCAGTCTTAATAGAGAGAGCATGCACAGAAAAAGTTTCAAATGGTTAAAAGGGTTCCAACTTTAAGGCATTCAGGACCAAAGGGAGATTCCAGGATGGAACAAATGGCTTAATTGGAGGCTTTATCTGAAGGACTCCTTTGATGAATCTGATGAATCTGATCTGAGTCCAATGCCCATCTATGATTGGTTAGAGCGGACAAGGCTGAGACGTGCTCCTTGAGAGTGTAATAGCTCAGCCCTTTAGCAAGCCCAGACTGCAGGAACTCAAAAATATTAGAGGAGGAGGGATCTTGAATATTAATATTTCTGGGAAGGGCCCAGTCAGAGAAAACTTCCCACACTCTATAATAAGTGTCCGAAGTGGAATGCTTACGTGCCTTCAGCATAGTGTCTATTACGGCCTGGGAAAATCCTTTGTTTAAAAGCCGGTTCCTTTCAGTCTCCAAGCCATGAGATTGAGTGACACAGGATTTGGATGCAACACAGGACCCTGGAACAGAAGATCCGGAGTTCTGGGGAGTGGGAGAGGAGGTTCCACTGAAAGACTTTGAAGCAGGGGAAACCAAGGTTTTCGAGGCCAATAAGGCGCAATCAGGATGAGAGACACTTGCTCTGTTCTCATCTTCCTCAGGAGTGGGAGAATTAGTGGAAATGGGGGAAACGCATAACCCATCCTGAACCTCCAGGGGCTTGATAAAGCATCCCTTCCCAGTGCTAGATGGTCTTCTTCTTTTGTGAAGAAAAGCTCTACTTTTCTGTTGGCCTGAGTGGCTAGATGGTCTACTTGAGGGAGGCCCCATTTGTCCACAATCATGCGGAATACTCTGTCCAATAGGCACCATTCCCCTGCATCTATCCTGGATCTGCTGAGGAAATCCGCCAGTTGATTCAGTTTCCCTGGTAGATGGATGGCTGTAAGGCCCGCCAGGTTTCTCTGAACCCACCACATCAGGTGATTCATGATTTCCATCATCTTGCAGCTCCTGGTACCTCCTTGGTGATTGACATAGGATACCACGGTGGAGTTGTCCATTCTTATCTTCACCCATTGACCCTTGAGATGAATCGAGAAGTGTTTCAATGCTTTGAGGACAGCCAGAAGTTCTAGCAAATTGGAATGAACATTGTTTGCCCTGAAACTCCATTCTTCCTGTGCAAAGTCGTGGAGACAATGAGCTCCCCATCCCCACTGGCTGGCATCCGTTGTCACAGTTATCCATGCGATGTCTCCTAGTGGAAAACCCTTGGATATGTGTTCTCTGTTTAGCCACCACATCAGAGAATGGCGTACAGTCAGGGGAAGCTTGATGGGTTGGAGCAGGTTCCAGGAGGAGAATTGTCTCAGGAAATTGGCTTGGAATGGTCTCATTCTCCACTGTGCCCATCTGGTCAGTCCTATTGTGGAGGACATGGAACCAAGAAGGCTCATTACAGCCTTTGCAGGGGCAACCCTGGATTTCAGCATCCTTCTCAAAAGCATCCTGAGTTTCAGTATTCTTGCTGATGAAAGTTGGACAGTGCCCTTCAGAGTGTCGAAGTGAGCACCTAAGTAAATCATAGATTGTGTTGGGTGGAGGTGGCTCTTCTTGGTGTTGATCTTCCAGCCGTGTGCTTGCAGAAACTGAATGCTGGTAATAGCATGGGATGTCAGAGAATCTACGTTGTTTCCTAAGATCAAGATGTCGTCCAAATAATGGTAAATAGCGATGTTGTGCTTTCTGAGTTCTGCAATGAGAACAATCAGGACCTTTGTAAACGTTCTCGGGGCTGTGCTCAGTCCAAAGGGGAGGGCTCTGAACTGGAAATGACCTTCTTCCACAGCAAACCTCAGAAACCTTTGATCGGTTTGGGCAATGGGTATGTGAAAATATGCGTCTAACAGATCTATAGACAGCATCCATTGGTTGGGTGACACTACTTTTATTATAGACTGCAGGGATTCCATTTTGAATCTGCGAATGTGCAGATGCTTGTTAAGCCTGTGCAGATCCAGAATGGGTCTCCATCCCCCTTAGGATTTCTTCGTTAAGAAGATGTGGGAGTAAAACCCTTGAGTTCTTTCGCCTGCTGGCACTTTGATGATGACCTTCTCCTTCTGCAAGGAAACAATGACATTTTGTAGGGTCATGCACTTTTCCTTGTCTCCTGGCCACTTTGTGAGGTGAAAGGACCTGTTGGGAGGATGCTCGAAGAATTCTAGCAGGTAACCTCTCCGAATAATATCCAGCACCCAACCGTCGCTTGTGGACTCGTTCCATATCGGTAGATATTGGAGAAGACAAGCCCCAACACCTTCAGATTTGGGAATTATGTAGTCATAAATTCCTCGGATTTTTGGAGGAAGATGAACCGCGTGACTTGCCTCCTCTGCTTCCAGATGGGGCTCCTTTCCCAGGTTGAAATCTGGAATATTCTCTACCCGGCTTGTAGGACCTACTGTCATGAAAGGAATGGTACTCTTTCCGGGAACAAAAGGATCCTTTATACTTCCTCTCCTGAGGTAGAAAGGCTTTATTCCCTTCAGCCGCCCTCTTAATGCATTCGTCCAGATTCTTGCCAAACAACATACTCCCGTGGAATGGCAAAGTCCACAAACTATTCTTGGAGGAAGCATCGGCTGCCCAAGATCTGAGCCAAAGCGCCCGTCTGGAGGAAATCGAGAAGGACATATTTCTAGCAAGGTTCCTTACTAGATCCACTGCAGCTTCTGATGAGAAATCAATTGCTAGACGCATATCTATTAGGCCATCTACAATGGAGGAACGGCTTCTGCCACTCCTGATGTCCTCCTCCAGCTCCTGTAGCCAAACTTTCATAGCTCTTGTAACTGACATGAGAGCAACAGCAGGGTGGAGACTCATACCTGAGGCTACATAGGATTTGGAAAGGTAGTAGTTCATCTTACGATCCATTGGATCCCTGAAGGAACCTGCATCGTCCACAGGTAGGGTAGTGTGCTTGGCTAGTCTGACAACTGCAGCATCAACTTTGGGTGGAAGATCCCATGTTTCTGCATCTTTGGGATCAAATGGATATAATCTGGAGAACTTCCCTTTTGCAGATGATCTCCTATCAGACCTGGACCATTCGTCTTTAATAAGGTCATTAATTGTGGCATGCACAGGGAAAGGCGCTCTTTTTCTTCTAAGAACAGCGGTTAGAAATAGAGGGTTCCTCCTCTGAGGGTTCCCTTAAGATAAGGGTTTCTCTGACCCGTGCAATTAAATGATCCACCTCTGCAGGTACCAGGAAGTCAGGATCTGGCATAGCATCATCCTCTGAGGAAAAAGCTAGGTCTCTCAGCGAAGCTGAATCCATAAACTCATCTTCCGAGTTTCCTGGAGACAAATCTGAGGGCTCTGTGGGTCTTTCCAACCTCTCTGATGCCCTGGGCAACTGCATGCTTAATAAGTTGCATAATGGCCGGTGTTGAATGAGAAGGTCCAGCAGTTGCTGAGAAACAATCCGAACAGAGACGTTTCCTTTCTATGACTCTGTTATCACAGGATATACACAGTGTCCTTTTGGGCGACTTCCCTTTGGACGATCCTGAAGTCTTTGTACTTTTAGCACTGCAATACACCAAACGTGCTCATTAGTACATTACCACTCTTTTTTTTTTTATTTTAATGAAAGGATGGCTTACCTATATTGCTTAGATTGTGGCCTGTTATGGTGAGAAGAATCCGATTCCCTGGAACTTGAGCGAGGATCCATCTATAAATAATAGATGGAACAGCGAAACTTAAACTATGAAGAAGAAACTATAAGAAATAAGATACAATAATAGGGGAAAAAACTTACTTTATGCTTTAGAAGAAAAAGAAACTTAGAAAGGTGAAGAACCAAAAGTCACGTGAACTTTATGGTGCAGAAAAACTTTCCAGGAGGACGAAAATTCAGCCTGCCCTAAAAAGAGGTCTGGCGTTTTAAGAAGGGCGTCTGACGTTATCGCGCATGCGCAAATTATCTAAAAAATGCGCGAACGGCCCAAATAGAAAATAAACTAACAGTTTTGGCGCGCGAACGTGATCATTCGTGTTAATCGCGTTCGCCCACTTATCCGAATGAAAATCCGCGCGAACGCTAGAAACTACCGAACGCTGCGTATGCGTCCCGGAGCCCACGAATGCCGCGCAGGCTCACAGGAGACTCCCAAACGCCGCGCAGGCGCACAGGAAACTCCCGAACGCCGCGCAGGCGCAGGGGAACCACAGAACGCCGCACAGAGACACTACAGGTGCCAGGAGGTACCTTAGAGTAGGAGAAACCGACCACTTACCGGAAGAAAAATCCTGCAGGTAAGTACCAATCCATAGAGCCATTACCTTGATTCTGGTGGGGGGAATTCCAAACAGAAAACCAGCTAAATGCCATGGTCCTTCACTTGCTACCCCTGGGGTCATTGCAAGATTTATAGGAAGGAAAAACCCCCGGTCACTAAAGGGGTCTTCTCCAGGGGGACACCTTTGCGCAGGGCCGTATACTGGAGACTTCCCAGGGGAGAGAGGGTCAACTCCCCAGGAGCCAGAGGAACTAATCCTCAGGTAAGCCATAAAAGAAAACATCTAATAGTCTTGAAAAGACCGACATGTCCTAGGGATAGGACAGGAAAAAAAGACTGGGGAAGGAGGGGTAGGAGGTGGTACTTATACGGCTTAATTATTATTCCTGTCCAATGGGGATAGGGAGGAGCTACCCAATGTTGTGCTGCCATGGATATGGCCAGGAAATATATATATATATATATATGCTTCTAATCAACCTGGATTGGGCATTAGAACCCTCAGTTTTCAAATCTAGTATTAACAAAAGCTAAAATACAATAGCATTCAGGTTTTATATCCTCACTTTACCCCCACTCCAGCATATTTATATTAATTAAAGAACAGAAGAAAAAAAAAACACTTTCATGGTATATTTCATATTATATACTGCAATCAATGTAACTGTGCACACGTCCCATACATCTATATTTTTCACAAATCGTGCTTCCAATGTGCTAACTTGAGCATCTACTTCATATTAAGGACAAATGCTACATCTACCCTTGGATATTCCTGGGTTGTGCGTGACAGTGAATTACAGAAATATTTTAAAGGGGCGGAACTGACCCAGATTTTTAAATATGTAATTTATTAAAAATATTTATAGAAAATAAATAAAATACTAAGTTTTGAAATTCCTGAAATTATAGGAAATCCTCTGGAGTATCTGGCGGTCCTAGACTTCCTATTCTTTTTTTTTTTTTTTTAATTCTTTATTTTTGGTATGCAGGTGTGTACAACAGTGCCTGTGTCGCCACAACAGCGTTGGCAGGCTCAAGGTACTTAAACATTTGGTAACAGTATTGTGGCTCGCTAAGTATGCATACATTTTTTTTTTAGTAGTAAAGGTTAAACAGTATTAATATACTAAGTCATGGTGAAGGAAACAACACGGTTAAGTTTTTAGGTATAGCAAATTAAGAACACGTTATTTGTTTTTAAAACAAGAGAAGCCAGGCTAGGTAAAACAATCTAGTTGTAGGTTCATATAGGCTGGTAACTAAGAGGAGCAACATAGATATTTCGAGTAGTATCATTCAAAGGTTAAGCATATTTTAAGCCTATGAGTATAGTGATGCCCCTAGGGCTGGGCAGTTGTTTGAGCGCCGCTATGGTGGGTATGTCAGTTGCCCTTTGCGTAGTAGGAGAGATTGCCGGGGGCGTTAAGTGGCATAGGAAGAAAAGGCCTGAAGTAGGTTGGTTGCAGGCATGAATAGTGATGGTGTGTCAGCTAGACGCCATTTTGTGTGTGAAATGAGGTTAGGTGCTAATTATTAACTGTCGCTTTAGACAAGGCAGGGGCAGTGAAAATAATAATGATGATAATGCAGCACCGTCTAAGCACCAAAGTGAATATAACAGGCAAATAAAACATTGTGGAGTATCTAGATTTGGGGGCAATATTGTGTGTGCTGTGATATGCTGGTCTGACAAAAGAGCAGACAAGAACAATGTCACGTTTGATGGCCACTGCTGCCTCGCATACATGTCAGCTAGCTCTCTGCGATTAGTTTAACTCAGCTCAGGGTGCCTACACATAACACTAAAACAAGCAAAATAATAACTATGTGACAGTATGGTCTGTCTTTGTACCGGCAGGCTGGAATATAGCAGTAAGTCCTTAGGGGGACATGGGTGCCTTGCTCGGGGACATGTGGCAATGTCAGCCAATGCCTCGGCTTGGCAGAGCCACACCATCCCTGGAAGCTCTCAAAACGGTATTGTCCCCCAGAGTGGTGCTGCAGTATATGAGGACCTTAGGGTGGATCGAAAGTCCGTGTGACAGGGGACCCCTGCACATTCTGGATGCCTTGATTGCGTTCCCGGGAAGGTGGTCTGGCTGCACTTTTCTACATGAGCGTGCTGGGCGCTTCTCCTTCCCTTGCCGCCTTGTAGCTGTGCTACCCGTTGTGGCTGGGAGCTGTTGGTGCGGGTCGGATGTTTGCCGTCGGGGTGGGTGACTCTCCGGCTTCAAGGGGGTGCTTCGTTTACGCTGTGACTTTTGCTGGCGTCTGTGTAGCTGATTACCCGCTCTGGAGGCCTGATGCATGGGGTCATAGTGGCGGCGCCGGGCCTCTGGACGGATCCACAAAGCCACTGCTCTCACCGCTTGACCATGAGAGAGTCCTCGTTTGTGGAGTATCGCCCAAAAGCTCCTACAGAGCTGGTCAAAAGCCTCCCTAGGATGCGGTAGCCGTTGGGTGCTCGTGACGCTTGATTTGGGCCTTTGCTGGGCCGCCATCTTGGCCGTGTTTCGGCCGTGCAGCGTGGCTGGTAAGTCCATCGTCAGGATTGCTTGGTGTGGCTGTGTTTCTGCGGTAAGCTTACAATTGCTTGGCTACAGGCAAGGGCGGACCGGGGTAACCCCCACCGGTCCAGAGGGGGGGGGAACAGGGCTGTATTGCAGGTTTGGGAGAGCACTAGGTCGCGCAGAGCGGGGGATCGGCTGTCTCACCCGTCCGGCGATGCTACTAGGCCTCACTCCCGATACCCTCGACGGACGCTTTGTGCACCCGCGGGCGGCAGACCCGGGGCGCCTCGGCTGGTTCCTGAGGTAAGTACGACCACGGTTCAGGTGTTTTTGTGGGTTCTGGCTGGCTGGAGTGCATTTATTCCGGCTAGAAAAGAAGATTGAGCTCGGAGCTCACACGAGGCACGTCCAGCCGCCATGAAGCTCAGGCCCCGCCCCTCGACTTCCTATTCTTTTAATGTGAGTGTTTAATATATCCTATAAGCCTCTGAAGTTCCATTCATGAAAATACGGAATGTAAACGCTGCCAAGCTGGTATCAACTTGTCAATCACTTCTATGGAGGAGAGTGTGTACTTATATTTAACAAGGGTAATGCAAACCAAAGTTGGAGTGTCTCTTTAAACATTGTGTGCTGATATAGTTTACATTTTATGCAAATATAAGATCCCAGTGTCTTTTTATTTATTATACATAGATTTGAAGAGAGAGGTTTGTTGTCAATTATTCTATCAATAAAATTGATTTGTACAAGTAATTTTTCGCACTAAATTAATTTAGTAGCGGACTACCCTGGTTCCGTGGTTATTGTGTAGATTTAACAAATTATTGATTTTTTATGACTTGTCTGTTGCTCTAAGTAAACAATTTGCTTTACGATGCCAATTTTACTTTTGTAAGATAAAAAATTGATCAAAGTGTTGTCACAACAACAGGATGGATATTGTAAAGAAAATGTAATGAGACTTAAAACACGATGCAAATCAATTGAAGAAATTGGCTCAAATAGATCCAAGTAGTTGCTGATAATATTTTGTAGTAGATATATGGTATAATCGAAGATTTTGGTTTGGTCCGAATTGAAATTCAGCCTAATAACAGCTAATCGATTGTTCGGCCGAATTTCCAATTCTAAACTGGACGTTCCAAATGATCCAAATTAAGTGATAGCTAAACCATGTTGATTGATTTGCAGTTCATGTTGAGGTGCTTGCTGCGGGTATCCACCGCCATCTAACACCAACTTTAAATCACTAAAGTTTACAGAGTTGTTTTTTCTTAAAGGGACACTATAGGCCCATGTTTCCTCCATTTTAGGGCTTTCTAACAAGTTTTGGTTGAAACAAAACTTTTTCGCAGCAAACTGAATTTTTGGACCAAACCAAAAATGTTTCAGCTACAATTTATCCTAACTGAAAATTTGTGAAAAGCCGAACGAAATCAGTTTGGAAGAACTGAAATTTTTCACTGCCTAGAATTATGCCCATATGCATGTATAATTTAGCAAATATAACCCCATAGAATCTGAATAAATGTTTTCTTAAAGGAAGCCTCAGACTATAAACTCAGAGGTGGAGGTATAATAAAACGTCTTAAAATCAATAATTAGTAAACGAATAGGGAAACACATAACTGTTATTGTCATACATGTCTAAGGCATATATTGAAACATATTATTGCAATCCCCTGAGCTGGTATTTTCCGAGACGTGTTCTAGAAAATGACGTAGCACCATGTTGTTTCTGATCTCTCTTTCATTGTACAGGTAGATGCGAGAAACGCTGTCACTGTGTAACCTGGCCAACAAAATGACTTAGTATCAATGTATCTCCACGCTCACTTTGCATAATGCGGGTGATATTGGCACTATAAACCATATAACATAGTCTGGAATCTGAAAAAAAGGAAATAGTGCAAGAGACCAATAGTAGCACAATCAATAGTGAGAATTTAATAAGAATGAAGTCTAAACATAGAACATTTACTTCTCCTCTATTCAGATTTGGAGATCTGATGGTGACAAGACCGAAGAAGGAAAATTAACTTAATTAAAGTGGACTTTTTGTGTCACAGCAGGATATCATTGATTAGAGATGTAACAGGAATTATGCATAGTCTAACTTGGTGAGGAAAGTCTCCAAGGAAATATAGAAAGTCAAGTGCTGGTAGATTAACAGTGGAAACAACTAAATTATTTAACAAAACCAGGAAAACTAGAATTCACCAATTATCAACTCTTCAGCCACGGCATAAGATTGAGGTCTGTATGTAGAGCCACCCAATGACAAGAAGGAATTCAGGTGAAATCAATTTATTAGAGTCATCCAGTTGGACTACACATATCTTGATGAATGATTGAAAAACAAGCAAAACATGTTCAGATCCACTCGGGGGATGGCACATATGTTTTAATCTGGATATTTTCAGCCAATTTCACAATCCTAAAATGGTTAGTAAATTCAAATTCATCTACTCGAAGTAAAACTCCTTGTGCAAGGTAGGTCCAAAGTATGTCCTTCCTGAATCATTAGATTTAACAGAAAAAAATGAAATAACATGTGGAATTAACAATTCTTTGAACTATGTTGCTCTCTGTTTTTGTTACAATGAAATTACCTAATGGATTTTTTTTTTGTTTTGTTTTCATTCACAATTTGGGATTATATCTTTGTAAAGTTGTGCAATACAAAGTATGATTAAAAAACCTTCTGCACTTCCTTTCATTTAAATGCCTGAATTAGAAGTTAATCATTATATTAAATGGCTTTATCTTAAAAATCAAACTTGTTCAGCTACAAATCAAGTACTAAAACTGCTGTTGTTTCACATTTCTACTCTCTCATGATACCACTTTGATAAGACTTTACTTAATTATACACAGAAAGACAGACGTAAACAAAAAACGGCGGAAGACATACAAACAGACATGACAAAAAACATGTTGAGAAAGCACCATTGAAGCTGTATAACGCGTCCAGGGCTTTCACACTCTTTTTCGGGGTAGTCTTCTGAGTGATCTCTCACCTGTCTGGCAGTCGCAGGTAGTACAGTAATTGATATTTTCCAAACATTTGTGTTTTTGTTTTGTTTTTTGTGTTTTTTTTCTCTTGCTTGGAAATTTGTGCCATCTCACTGTACAGTGTAGCGTGATATGCCTGTACTACCTTTATCATCTATGGGGGCTGCAGTGACAGTATGATACCATGAATTTTTGATACGCATACCTTTTTATCAATAAATGTGCACTCTTTTCATATGCATAATTTTTTTCTGTGGGATATTTGGGATTATCTATGTGTGTGGACCTACATGCACCTATTGTGAAACATTAACCACTTTGATAAGACTTTACTTAATTATACACAGAAAGACAGACATAAATATAAACAGGCAGTCAGAAAGAAAGTAAGAAATAAAGACATACAAACATATAGACAGACGTACAGACAGGCAGGCACACAGACAGACAGACAGACAGACAGATACTCAGTCTGCATAAAAGCTAAAAAAAAAATGTGTTGCCATATTGCATGAAAACTTCTAAAAATTCGAGTTGTTCAAACTTGTCACTCATTTTCAATTCCAGATCACCTTGGTAGTTATCAGTTAGAAACGTATAAACATGAAGACTTATCCTTGTTAAAAAATAAATATCTGCACTTGCAAAGCAGATATTGCTCTGAGTTCCCTGCTAAATCCCTGTTATATGTAAAACATTATAAATATATACATACTAAACAGCATGATTATGCCTTTGGCTTTCTAAAATACATAACATTTTAAAAGTTGCAATTTTTCAGAATATATATCAAATTATAGTTTGTATTATTTATGTGCATCTTATTGTATATAATATACGTATTTAATGAATGTACTCTTTCCTAAACTTTATTATTTGATATTTTTATTCTAGATGTTTAGAGTAAATTAGTATATTTAACCACTATAACATTTCTATTTAATTCTGGAGAGGTTACCAACGCAGTGCTGATCGCCGTAATTCTCTCATGAATTTAACCCCTTTTAATACTTTTCAAGCTCTGGCATGATAGGATTACTACCATGGGCTTCTCAAGCATTTAATTAAAATTAGGTCAAGCTGAAAAGTTATTGCCCTTTAACGATAACAGCCAAGTGTTCCCAGCATCCCACGTGGGTAATAACATCACTCTAGATAATCATCTGCTTTAATGTCTGTCTATAGTGTGTGCAGCTCATTAACTTTCCTAACAAATGAAGGGTAGAGGTGGAGGTGATGTTGCTGGAATTGATCTATTGCAGAGGTTGCTTGAGTTGGCGTCACAATGGGGTAAGGCAGGCATAGGCATCCTTCGGCACTCCAGATGTTTTGGACTACACCTCCCATAATGCTTTGTCAGTATTATGGGTGTAAGAGCATTATGAGGGAATGTAGTCCACAACATCTGGAGTACCTGTTCCTGGGGTAAAGAGTACAGTTCTATAACCATACCGTGGCAAACGATGGAACGTACCTGCAGATTTGTCTAATTCTAGAATCTTGCTTTCGAATTGTGATTTGCATAACTGACATTTATGTTCTAAATCTAGAACTTTGACATAGAACTGCAGTTTATACATAACTTCCATTATAGTTTCAGTTCTAGAGTTTTGACATGTAACTACAGTTTATATAGAATCTGCAATAAAACAATAATAGGGCTGATTTAACCCCTTAAGGACACATGACATGTGTGACATGTCATGATTCCCTTTTATTCCAGAAGTTTGGTCCTTAAGGGGTTAAATTGGAAGAGATAGTATTTCTATTATAATTGAATATAATCTCTCCCATTGATATCAATTTTCATTGAACTACTTAAAAGAACCAGGAAGTGCATGCATTATACAGCCAGTCAATGACCATGGAGCTGCCTATTTATTGAAGATTTTTTAATTTCTTAAAGGTTCACTATAGGCATTAAAACAACTTTAGCTTAATGAAGCAGTTTTGGCGTATAAATCATGCCTCTGAAGTTTCACTGCTCAATTCTCTAGCATTTAGGAGTTAACTTTTGTTTCTGTTTATGTAGCCCTAGCCACACCTTCCCTGGCTGTGACTCGTTCAGCCTGCATGAAAACAAAATGGCTTCACTTTCAATCAGATGTTAACTTACATTTAAAGTTTGTATCTCCTGCTCTGTGAATTGAAGTTGAATTACATACAGGAGGCTCCCACAAGGGACTAGCAAGCAATTATTGGATCAGGAGATAAGAAATTCTAAATTAAACAGAATGTGCAATAAATGAAGTGTAAACATAACATTAGATCTCTCTTTACAGGAAGTGTTTAGGAAGGCTGTACAAGTCACATGCAGGGAGGTGTGACTAGCACTGCATAAACAAGTGATTTAACTCCTAAATTGCAGCGAGTTGAGCAGTGAGACTATACATCAAAACGGCTTCATTAAGCTAAAGTTGTTTGGTGACTATAGTGTTTATTTTATTTCTATATTGATAGCTTATAAAGAAAACATTATTGGTGGGTTGTAGTTCAGAGCTTTTATGTCAGAACAGCACAGAATTGCTTCTTAGTTATAACATTTATCTAAATTTTAAATTTTATATTTGATCTACCCCTTATACCCCAAAACTTCACCTTTTCATGTAAATGTCTTATTTGAGCAAATACAGAGACAAATCTGTTTTATGTGGGCATTTACCCCAGCTCTGCTTACTGTAACACACACTCTGTGGTGCATGTTGTCGCTGCTCCATTATTGAGCACACATTCTTTCGACTTTTCAGTTCTGGTCTCCACTCTTGTTGACTCCTTCTTAGGGACATTTGGACAGATTTCCATTGTGATAACGGTTGAAAGCTAAAATGTGTCTTCAATGCTTATTGGTGAGGCCAACTCACAGTGATTGTCTCTTCCATGCTTTTACTTTGTCATTTCACCAGATGCCTTCATCTAAGGAATTACATAGCAGTGTAAAGTACTTTTAGTCACACGCATTTATAGCACTCAACGTAGGATTCAATGCTACAGAAAATATCGAGAACTGGATTCTAGGGAAAAATGTCATGTATCTAGAGCTGTAAACTTTGTATGGCACATGTTGTGACAGTGTAGTACAATACCTTGTGCATTTCTTAAGAATTGAAAAACAAAAAACGATGGAGCACTATACAAATATACTTATCTTCAATATATTGCTATAGAAAGGGAATATAATAGGGCAATACGGTTAGTACACTGAGTATGTTTTTGGTAATTATAAATGACACTCACAAGGTTAGAGCCACTAGAAACACCTGGATCAAAGGTATAACGCGGGAGGATATATATATGGGGAATCCAAAACCCTCTTCCAGATGGTACAGGCAAACTGTCTGGATGATCTAAAATAACATAGCTGCTATACACACCAAGTATACAAAGCACGCCTGTACACTCACCTCGAGTCTGTAATATAAAGCCCATCTGAAAGGTGGAAGGAAATCCAAAAGTCCTCTTTTCCAGATGGTAAAAAATCCTTTATTGTATCCCAGTGAATTGGTTAAAAAAGTAAAATAAAAGACGCTTACAAACTTAAAATAAATCAATAAAATTTCAATAGTAGTCCCATGGTACAAAAACGCGTTTCGCCTCTTATGCAGGCTTCTTCAATTTGTGATTGGCATTTCTTAAGAATGTAAATGCAATTTTATAACCCAAAAATACATCGACCATGCCAATTTAATGCTGCAAAAAATGTCATTGATTGTCAGGTAGTCCACGTGTTCCTCAAATTGTAAGTGACCTCTTGTCTCACCACTAAATGTTATTAGCAGTAACTATTTTTCAAAGTAAATTGTATTAATCAGAAGATAACAAGTCAGGTTTGACTAACATTAACAATAATGTGTCTTATCACATCACAAAATCTGAAGATGATATATTTTTTGAGATTCTACATGAAAAGGCAACTTACGTCTATGTGTTAATTGTACTAATTAGAATTCTGCAGGAGTACCGATGAACAATAATTTATTAGTTTAAAAAGAAAGTTGCGTGAGTGAAAAGGTGTTTCATTTTCTGTCTTAGTTTCAGATATTCTCTTCTCCATTAGCATTGCCTAAGGATAAATTGTCAGTGCCTTTTTGCTATAAGCATTGAACGTGCTATAATGAAGAATTTATTTGAATTACGGCAAACAAAAACAGTAGAATAGGGAAATATTAGTAGCACAAACAATTTTACAAAGACCAGTGTGCCCTCCTGTGTGCCACATATGTTCATCGGTGAGAAGCTTTTAACAGCACATAAGAAATATAATGATATGGAGTTTTCTGCCTATATAGATTGTGCTACCAACCACAATAAATTCCTTTATAGATACGCTTGCTTTGAATAGCAATTTTTTTTTAGGGAAAAACAAGTTACATAGGGTTATAAAACGTAATGTGTATACTTTGAACAAAAATTTGCTAATCGTGGGGAAATAATGATTTGCAGTTTGCAGTCAATACATTTTCTTGGCAAATGTCCTGGATCTAATAATTACAATTGTGGCCCTGTCACAACGTCCTATGTTTTTCTCTTGCAAACTACTTTTGAGACAACAGAAAAAAAGTCTAAGTGCCAGGATGACATGCCCTATTTATTCATGACTGGGATGACTCCTAACTGATTGAAGCAATGTCCCCGAATTCCTCTTCTTGACTTTACCCTCCCCACTGTTGGAAGACGTGAAGAAGGTCTTTTTCCTTTTTTTAATTTTTTTTGCGATCTTCTATTGAAACGTCAGCAGTGACACAGATGTACGAAAAGTTGAGATTCACATTCTTGATTTTTTTTTCAAAATGAATCATTATGCTAGCATGGAACCCCAAAGTCACAGTGGCACTATTTAACATTTCAAACGTTTTAGAATTTAGCAATTTTTACTGTTATGCACCAGAACTTGGCACTAAATAAATCCAACTTATGCAAAGATTATTGAATATTGCTACGGAAAACATGATGTGACAATATCTCCTCCACCTACTAGCTCTCACCAAGGGGAACACTATTTAATACGTGCCTCTGCCTAATTCAAAGCATATGAGACGGGTTACAGCAATCTAACAGTTAAATGCTCCAGCCATTTGAAGGAAAAATGAGATTTTAAGAAGGTTTATTTTTTAGATATATTCATATTTACAATACGTGCTTATAACCATTTGTTCTTTATTAGGCTGCCTCCCTTTTTGCAATCTGTATTTTTCCCCTCAGAATATCAATGTCTGTTTCTATGGTAACACATTCTTGCAGCTAGAAAACGCATTGTAGACCTTTTGTCCATAAGGAAACATACCATACACGTTAGTTTACGAAGACATATTATTTTACCTTCCTAACAGAAATATGCCTGTTTAAAAATAATCTTGGGTTAAAAAAAAACTAACAGACGTGATGTGTAAACATTTGATTTTGTATACAAGGGAACGGGGTCATAAACACACAATGGAATACTATATGATACAGAAAAAGTATTTGTTGTCCCACTTAATCGTACCAGTCAGTATACAGCAGTCCATGAATTATTTATAGCAACCAGCCCATATGTTCGGTACTATAGAAAAGCTCTGCAATCATGCCTGTGTTCCTCTGCAACCCCTTCATAGTCTGCGTATGAAAAGTTTACAGTGACATTCCATGATAAGACATCCTTCAACTGACATATACTATCCTTTGATCTGAGGTATCATGATGGTTCGAAGGCTAGAATCTAACAAGACTTTACCTAGGTGTTTTCATGGCGATTGCTGTTGCATGGAGGTAGACAGATATAAATATACAAGTTCATCAAAACTGTGTTTAGGAGGCCATATTCCCGAACCTCTACGCTCACCTGATCCTAGTATAGAATTATTCTAACCTGCACCTGACCAACTGATGGTTGACCATGCGTCCAGTAGAAAATTGCTACATGTTTGCTGTCAATAGGGACTACACTTAGAATCACTATAACCTTTTATGAATTGATAATCAAGCAAATTATGCCTTATACGAAAACAAGTTTTACATAGCACCTGTTTGACATCTTCAAGACCAGAGTTATATAAATCCCTTCTTATCATAGCAATCCAGATATGACATTGCTCCCGCATGAATACCTTAAGGACACAACTTCAGAAATAAAGGGCCAGTACGACGGAAAATGTCCATCACGAATTCTTAAGGGAGTAAAGCCTATTTACAGATGCCTATGTTCTCATTTAGATCGCTGTGCCTCAGGCTTGCAGTAATACTTTTTTTCAAAGACATGGGCATTTTTCCTAACAAGATAAACAAGACAAATCTGGTACTTTTGAGTTTTGCATGAAATCCTACCACCAGAAGGTTCCTGCAAGAGAAAAGAAAAATCCTGCATTAAAAATGGTCATATGGAGGCGGAGCTAAGCAACGGAGGTGAGCAGTCGCATGTCGGCTGAGCTCTGAGTGACGACAGTGCAAACAACCCAATTTACCTACCACCAAAGGTCGGAATCTCCCCAAAACAACCACGAAGCCTACACACTCCCAATGGGGAAGAAAAATAAGAAGCTCAAGCCTGAAAAGCCTGCGTCGGGCATGCATGTCGACGAGATGTGGCGGCAGGCCCGAGGAGCCACGGTCTCGAATATGGCGTCCCTACACGGAGGATGCTCGGATTTTTACACTGAGACGTCAGATGAGGATGGGGGGGAGCACATCCCGACGAGCCGGTCCTCTCCACCAGCAAAGGCGCAACAGTTGCCGAACTCGGCACCCACGCCAGTGAGCATGGAGGCCATCAGAGACCTCATGGCGGACCACCACGCCAAAATCTCTGCGGATGTCGCATCGATTCGGGACACCCTGCGGGGCCTCACTGGAAGACTGGGAGCTGTGGAAGTCTCCGCAACCACCCACACCAGTCAAATCCGTCAGCTCCAGCAGGAAATACAGGAGCTAAGGCAACAATTCACCCTCAATGATCTGAAATTTGCAGAACTTGAGGATAAACGAAGACGAAAACACCTCAAGGTCAGGGGCATCAGTGACAACATACCCGAGGCTGAGCTGCCTCATGTCGCTCGACGGCTCCTCACGGCCCTACTACAACCAAAAATGGCCAAAGCGGTGACAATCGACGGCATCTTTCGTGCCCCAAAACCCGCTAAAGCGCCGACAGCTGCCACGAGAGACATAGTGATGCAGTTTCAGACCTACAGGGACAGGGCCGCAGTTCAGGCGGCCGTCCGCAACCACCCGTCCTACCTATTTGAGGATATGCATCTTACCTTTTATGCGGACCTCTCAGGGGCGACCTTAGCTTGGAGGAGGTCCCTCCAACAACTAACCTCCGTTCTGCGAGCCCACTGCGTACGTTACCGCTGGGGCCCGGCACACACCCTGCTAGTCACTAAGGGGGACACCACACTCTCAATGCGCTACATGGCAGAGGCACCGGCAATCCTAAGACAACTGGACCTTCCCACTGACTCACTACCAACGCCGACGGAGAGACCCAAGAACCCACCGTCATGGGACCCAGCCAGGGCAAAGGAATCTGTGCCCAGACAACCAGCTGGAACACCTGCTAGCGGGGTTAACCCGTGAAAAAACACTAATGACTACCCCTCCAACCTTGTCTAAACATGGACTGGCTACTCGGGATCAAGGTTAACACCTGGCCTCAGAGGGACACAGCCTACCTCAACTCACACAGTCGGCGCACACTCACATGACCTACCAAGAACACGATTTGTTTCAGCTACCATTTCAGCGAGGGGCCGGTATAAGGCCGAAGAAAAGCAGGCAACTTCCTTTGAGGATACTCCTCTCACATTGCTCGGACGGACGTTCGCAAAGGGACACACCACTGGGCACTCTTCAGACGCAACAGCGAGACTCGGCAGGGCGCTGGCGAACGCCCGGCAACGAGCGGACGACTATAACCCAGCGGATCACAGAGACTGTAACGTTTAATCCTTGCTTTTGTACTTTTTTTTTCATGTGTCGGCCCATAGCACGTATTATGCAACACCTAGTCCCCGTGTATTTAGCCAGGTCCGGAGGGGGTGCATAGCGGGAACTATTCACGCAAGGTGAATGGGCCCCGCGGGATCCCTCCTGGGACCCTGACATAGGCACTCGCTAGCTCTCAGTGCACCCAACCCTCCATAGCCCACCATAAAAGCTACTCCTACTCCCACAACGGGCCCCATGTGTTCCCACAGGTTCGAACGCAGGGCCTACCAACACAATAGTGGCGGCGGAGGTCTCAAAGCACCATCTGCCTTTCCTATGTATGTGGTGGACTCGATAAATGCAGCTCACTCCTGCACGCACCGACTACCCTGTGCCTCCACCCAGCAACATAATCCTCGTAGTCACAGGCCTAAGTTTCATAGAGTATTAGCCGATCTCCCTAAACATAGCCTACATGTGAGTTTCCCCGAGTCGCCCCACACGACCAAACTCTAGTCCAAAACATACCACTAATATAACGGCAAGGCTCTCATGTCAATCCATGTAGTATGGCTCGAATAACCTACTGTTTTCTTGTTCAGCGTTTTTCTTTCTGTTTATTTAAGCTTAGTTTGCCAAGTACGCAAATCCTCTACGATTAAACGCATGGATTGGGATTGTTCTCACAATACACGTTATAAGCTACCACTATCTAGGTACCGACTGCAGGCTGAACGAGGTGCACCGCACCTGCCTACTCATGCAAACTCACTTGGGTTTTACGTTAATCCTTCAGCACTTGCTTTTCTTTTATTTTCTCCTATTTAAATCTGTTTGATTTTATCAATGCTAATACGCAGTACAAAGAGTACACATTCATTTTGCCTACTATGTCATTCTGATTGTACAGTATACATCTCACCCTATTGTTTGTTATGCTTTATTATCAGCTATAGTTTATTCTGGCTAATCAGGCTAGTAAGACTTATTTACATTTCGTAACTCCCGCGACATGTTAGAAAGATTAAGCCTATCTATAACATGCAAACTAAGCTTACCTGCTCAACTTGAACACATGCATGTCCTACTCAACTTGTATGCCAACTTGTAACTACTATAGCATGTGTGGAGCTTAAACCTGTCTATAACCTGCAACTTAAGCTTACGTGCGCAAACCTGCATGCACACTTGTTCCCCTCACCTTATCACCCAACTTTTTAAATCTGTGACATGTGAGGGAGTATAAGCCTGGTTATAATATGTTTCCGTTAAACAACATAAAAACAAAAATGAGGCATTACTATATCGGAAATGTAAATCAATGTTAACGCTGTATTAACCCTATATTGTATACCACTCGTACATCTCTTTATTCTGTAACCCACCTCGCATGCCTTAATAAAAGAAAGATTGACAAAAAAAAAAAATAATAATATTCAGTTGATCAAAAAAGTCAAAAAAGTCAAAAAAAAAAAATGGTCATATGGACAGGCCTGGTGACTAACTCTCAAGGGAAGATTTTGCATAAGGATGCAAAAATCATCACAAGGAAATTGGGTATCCCTGTCCATCCTTGGTTTTAATTAACTTCTTTATGGACTTGAGTGTAGAGTGCGTAAAAGGTATTGGAATTTCGGTAATAGGGACATTTTAATCTGCGCCAGTCTCCGAAACTCTTCAAGATAATTCCACTATAAACAATAAAAATTCCAACAAATTTATCAAACACATATCTCTACTTTTTATCTGCATACAAAAGGTTCTCAGGATAAAATTATTGATGATAGTTTGTCTCTATGAAGCGTGTTTGAAGATGAACAGTCAAAATAAAATAAAATTCAAAGAAACAAATATATGATTGTGTTCCTAATTTTGAGACATCAGTTTGTTTGTGAAAGTGAGCTCTATCTAAGTCGTTTCTAACCTTCTGTTAATGTTCGATCCACGAGACCCCTGCTCGGTGTGGGATATTTTATTGATTAACGAAGGTAAACATATAGTGCCTGCTGGCTTATTTACAACATGTGCATGTAACTATCAAAAAATGCTGAACCAACAATCACTTGAGATACTGATGGGAATACTATAGAATGGGTTCGGGAACAGGTTTGAGGAGTTCATGGTGAGAACGTTGTAACTCCATAAAGAATTCTAATAATGTTTTAGACAGCAATGGTTTGCAACAACCTTGTGCACATGAAAGAAAAATATGGTTTTGACCAAACCACTCCTTTCTAAAAAATGTCAGGACATACACATTTTGGCCATGTGGTGGTTCTGAGCCCCTACCCACAGTGAGGATTCCAGATTTTTGTTTCTATTGATCTCTTGTCTGCAGTCTTTGCAAGCCCTCCCCTTCTATTTCCCCCCAGACTTTCTGTGACTGTCCAATCACAGACTTCCCAATGCAGCTCAATGAGAAGTTTTTGAAAGGCAGGTGCTCTGAGCAATTGCTGCCTCTTGAGCCTAGCTCCACTGAGCTAACCAAACCAGGAAGTAACAGGACCAGCAGTCTGATAGAAAGACAAGGAGCGGGGGGGGGGGGGGGGGGCAGGGGGGGGTGAGGGTTGGGATATAACATCTGAAATTCATTTTGAATTCACTTTGAATTCTCACTATAGTGACTAACGCTTTTATAGTTTGAAACTACTTTTTTATAACTGATAATTTATTGAAAAGATTTTTTAATCAGACCAAACATCGGCAAATTCTCAAGATTTGCTGTCTCTTTAAAAATAGCCCTGTTCCTCCGTAACCCTGCTTTCAACTGCAATAATCTGCTATGACACAAAATAACATCTGTTTGTGCTATATCCCTATTAGACTGCTCTTCTCTATCAATTTTTCATTGTATGTATAATTAATCAATTTAAACCAAACAATTGCTTTCAGAATAAGAATTCTGCCCATTTCAATCCTGGATTCCTTGTCACATCTGCAATATGTCACATTTCAGATAATCTGCATTGTTTATAATGCATACATCCATTCACAGCACTGTCCTTGTCTTTCCTGACCCAGCGTACACTTCTACGTCTCTAGTAGCTTTAATTGCTTGTGTTATAATTATTATGTTAATCTGTGCCGACAGGTTTTGGCTGTCTAATGAATGTAAACATTGTTTTGGAATATTCAAATAAATCCATCACAAAATGGCATGCCAGAAATATTTTATTTTCTAAAGAAAATATTTTTGATATTTTTTTTTGTTCTTTTTTTTTTGTGTTATTTTCCTTTTTATAAAGTGTACATGTGATTGCACAGTTACATGGTCAATATTCTAAAAGCACCCGGGATAATGTTCCCATGCACAGTTACATGGTCAATATTCTAAAAGCACCCGGGATAATGTTCCCATGCACAGTTACATGGTCAATATTCTAAAAGCACCCGGGATAATGTTCCCATGCACAGTTACATGGTCAATATTCTAAAAGCACCCGGGATAATGTTCCCATGCACAGTTACATGGTCAATATTCTAAAAGCACCCGGGATAATGTTCCCATGCACAGTTACATGGTCAATATTCTAAAAGCACCCGGGATAATGTTCCCATGCACAGTTACATGGTCAATATTCTAAAAGCACCCGGGATAATGTTCCCATGCACAGTTACATGGTCAATATTCTAAAAGCACCCGGGATAATGTTCCCATGCACAGTTACATGGTCAATATTCTAAAAGCACCCGGGATAATGTTCCCATGCACAGTTACATGGTCAATATTCTAAAAGCACCCGGGATAATGTTCCCATGCACAGTTACATGGTCAATATTCTAAAAGCACCCGGGATAATGTTCCCATGCACAGTTACATGGTCAATATTCTAAAAGCACCCGGGATAATGTTCCCATGCACAGTTACATGGTCAATATTCTAAAAGCACCCGGGATAATGTTCCCATGCACAGTTACATGGTCAATATTCTAAAAGCACCCGGGATAATGTTCCCATGCACAGTTACATGGTCAATATTCTAAAAGCACCCGGGATAATGTTCTAGAATAGTATGAAGCTAGTTCCAATTATCATACAGGTTTTTTTTTGTCCTGATGTTTGAAACAAATAAATGAACAAATAAATAGTACCCGCCATTCATCAGTGAGAGTAAAGCTTACACAGGAGGAGTCTTCACTTCTACTTAACAAAAATGAAATGAACACTCCAAACAGCAGAGACAATCCTGGGTAGGTGCAGACTGCCCAGGTGCTCTGTAGATAGGCGCAATGTGCAGCGCTAGGACCTGCCCCCTCAGGTATGTCCCCCCCTCTCACTAGGCCCCACCATTCTGCCCCCAGGCACTGCTAATGAGGGCCGTGGCCTAATGAAAGGGGGCAGGCCTGCCTAGGGCTGGACTAGCACAGCACACACTGCCTATCTACAGAGCACCTAGACAGTCTGCATCCACCTACAGGGCACCTGGACAGTCTACACCCAATTATAGGGGACCTGGACAGTCTGCACCCACCTGCAGGGGACCTGAGCAGTCTGCACCCACCTACAGGGCACCTGAGCAGTCTGCATCCTGCCCTGACAATAACAAATTACATTGTGTAGCAATGGTTATGATGACAGGAGTGCCCTGACATCTCCCCCCATCCCAATGTAAGAAGCCAAACCATTTTAGACAGGTTTCGAATTCTTACCTGGGATTTACCTGGTTCTGCTGCCCACCTCTTCCTTTCAGCTCTCAGCTAATAAACCCTGCACCACCGGGCTTAGCTAAGGCAAAGAGCCTAAGTAGTTATGGTGCTTAAAGTGTTTCTTTAGTTGGCATCACGTATGAATGTGAATGGATATCCAGACTTGAGCCAATTGATTTGACCTTCCTTTACATCTCTCTAATAGATGCAAAGAAATAATAACATACATAGGCTAAGACATCTGGTGCAGAAAAATTCCCCAACCCAGCTTTAGTCATAGTTAGATAGTAATTTCCCAAATACAAATAAATAAATAAATAAAAATCACTGTTTAGTAGATATACCCCAATGAAAACATACATACATATAATTATGCATTTTTTTTATTGGGGGTATGTATAAAAACAGACCCCGCCCAGACTTTCTGTGGCTGTCCAATCACAGATTTCCCAATACAGCTCAATGAGAAGCCTTTGCAAGGCAGGTGTCCTGGGCAATTGCTGCCTCTTGAGTCTATCTCCTGTGAGCTAACCAAACCAGGAAGTAACAGCAGCTGTTATCAGATTGACAGTCAGGGGGGATGTAACAAGGTTAATTTATAAACGCGACAATTTCTATTGAAATCTGCACTTTTTTTAAACTGGAAAAAAAAAGAGAACACACTCTTCACACATAAAACATTTCAGCAAATGAAAGTGTCCTTTAAACATTAATTTCTTAACACAGTTTTCTATTCACTGGTTAGCGAATAAACTCTATTTTTTGTGAAGTTACATATGCAAGTTTAGCAAAGCTTTGATCATCAACTTGAAATGAACTTTAAACAGAAATAAATAAATATAACTGCATTCATTATCCACTTTTCAAAAAAGATTTTTTTTCCAAGGATACAATAATGTCACCAATGATGTCACCTATAGGGTCTGTATATATATATATATATATATAAACATTCAGTTCTAGATATACATGCATCAAATGCTCACACTAAAATTGTTTTGTTGTTTTAAGAAAACTTTTTCTTTGTCGAAGAGCTCGTTGTTTGCAGGTTATGTCACAAATCAACCATCTGTAACAAAATCCCAGCTTTCACTTGTTTTTAGAACTAAACCAATTATCTTGAAGTTGAAGCTAAAACGTTACTTTTGTTTTTGGGGGGATTGTTTTCTCTGCACAGCAATGCAAATGCGTCTGTTTCTGTTAATTACATTTTTTTTATTTCCTTCCTGATGAAAGTACAATTTTTGATGAAACAAGAAGATTCCTATTCTTTTACTGAAATAAAGACTTTGCTTTATTTATTTTTTATACCAAACCAATCTGATTTTGTAAAAATGATCAATTCATACTGTGCAAACCTCTATTCACAAAGTAGCAATATTTTTATATAGAAATTAGAATTAAATAGCAAGTCATATAATCTATATGTTCTTTTGTGTGAGATATCTGTACAAACAAACTTATACTGACTTGAACAAAAATCTAACTTCTTTTGAACATTAAATTCAATTATTAATATTCAGAATGTTTACTGTCATACAATTTAAATGTAAGAACAGTTTATTATTTTACAAAAGGATAATCACAGTTCTCAAATATACCAAAATATTACTAGCAAGAAAACATATTTAATTGAATGTATGTGGTTGAATGTCCAGGATAACAAGGACTTCTTCCATGCTTAATGTTTGGGTTTCTCCAATTCCAATAGATGACATTGGATTTGAATTAATTTATTGATTGTCTATGTCCTAACACAGATTTGATTATTCAGCCAAGAGCGTGGGCTTTGAGGCTTGGAACTTTGATTAAATGATGTATAATAACCGGCAGGTTATTAGTGTCACTAAAGTGAGAATATCCATTAATTCCAAGTAAATTCAAAGTAAATTTCAAATTTAAGAACAAAATAGCCAAACTGAAAACTGTACTGACTTGGCAAATTTTAGAATTTTACTATTTTAGCCTCAATTTTTCATTTCTCTTTTAATTCACTTTGAATTCCTGGCAATTCTCAATTTAGTGAATAACTGGACTTTTGTTTCAAGATGGTGATAGATGGTGAAGGTTGAGCAGTATCAGTGAATTGCCTTTTTATTATTTTTATTTATCCCCTATTTTGAGAATATTGTTCTATGTCTTGACAAGGTTTATCCAGTTTTGTAGTTTGTCCGGAAGTCCGATTGTGACAGTTATTTTTCAATTATATTTGATATGAGAAATGTTCATCGTGGACCTGTAGTTGACAAGATTTTGTGGATTTTTTGCCATCAGTATGATCTCACAATGATTTATTTTACTGACGTTATTTCTTTGTTTTCTGAATAAATGATAACTTAATGATTGCATAAAAGGACTTGAGGACCTGAGATTAAGTGTGCATGCCTTCAGTATGGAGATTGTGCTTTAATCCAGGTTGCACAATGTGCATCTTGTGATTGATAGATTTTAGACATTTACACTTTTCTATAAACATGCAAAATTTGATGACTGTGAGCTTATTTTATAGAAAATGGAAACAGAAATTTGAGTTTTAATAGAAATGGTCCCTAAAAACAAGTGCAATTCAGTTTGACATGGAAATAATGAATAAGACAGATACGACCATGAACCTAGCCTTTCCTTGTGAGATCATGCCTACTCATAATCACCTTACACAATATTCTGCTAACAGAAATGGAACTTTTGAGCATTGGAAGTAGACCATGAAGGTTAATTAATTAAGTGTGAAATATTTAGTTTAGATGTTTGTCCTAATTTAATATTTGTGGATGCACTTTTCAAATGATCACAATCTGGCCTCCATTTAATATTTTTGTATACACATTTCAAATGATTTATCTAGAACATCTCCCATGGTCTTTCCTAGTCACTTTGGTAGATTTGAAAAATATTTTTTTTACATAACAAAGTCATTATGGAAGACTGTGGGTATTTCTGCAGATAAATCATTTAAACATTTTTACTAACAGATTGTGATCATTTTTAAAGTGCATCCAAAAATACTAAATTGAGGTCCAGAACTTCAGAAGTCCACATATCATATTATTTGGCCATGAAAAGTAACATTCTCTTATTCTTTACATTTATTTCACTTTGGCCAGCTCGGTATATATGATATATGTTAGCAACATGCATTTTATTTGAAGTTAAATACAAGTTTTGAAGGCTAACTTTCTGATTTTGAGGTTGACCCATAGTCTACTTAAACTTGTTCATTCACCGCAAACACCACCTTCCCTAATGCATTGTTGACTTTAAGCTTAGCAGCAACTCAATGTAATTTTTTGGGATAAACTTTCCAAATTATTTCATATTGTTGGATGAACTTTTAAATATATTTTTTTCAGCATGTTAAAATATACAAAATATATCATACATAAAAAATATAAAAATATATAGAAAAACAAAAACATAATTTTTACCTTATTGTAACAATTTGATCCTAATTTATATTTCTAACACTACATTTCTGTAACTAATTAGCCCTTATATTTAATTTGCTTATGTTGTTACCTATAAAGCAAATTCTGCAAAACAAATCCAATTACCACTCAACAAATACATTGTAAATATCAAGAAACTAAAAAAATTAAAGTTTTTTTTTCTATTAATTTATTCATCACAACATTTTGCATTCTAAAAATGGCAGATGGATAATTGAGGATGCCACACTATCTCTAAGTAACAGGAGCCAAGAGCAGAGAGCTGGTGCAGCCATCATCCTTCTGTCCTACATTAAAAACAAATGTTTTAAAGCAGGACTAGGTAGAAATAAATTATTATAGGAAAATAATGGCATGGTCATAACACTACAACTTCACGCTGACAGTGGCACAAAGCCAAATTGTAAGCTAGAGACATATATTCGGGGCCAGTACAAACCATTATCTGGAAATCTATTCATAAACAGGGCTATACATAGGACACGAGGTCACACATTTAGGCTTGAAGAAAGGAGATTTCATCTAAGGCAAAGAAAAGGTTTTTTTTACAGTATGAGCAATAAGAATATGGAATTCTTTGCCTGAAGAGGTGGTTTTGTCAGAGTCTATACAGATGTTTAAAGTGAAATTGGATAAATACTTGCAAAAACATAACATACAGGGATATAATCTCTAATTAGCGGGGTAATAGCTGCTTGATCCAAGGAGACATCTGACTGCTATTTTGGGGTCAAGAAGGAATTTTTTCCTAGTTTGTTGCAAAATTGGAAGTGCTTCAGACTGGGTTTTTTTGCCTTCTTTTTGATCAACAGCAAAAGCATATGTGAAAAAGGCTGAACTTGATGGACGCAAGTCTCTTTTCAGCTATGTAACTATGTAACTATAGTATTGGTAATCTGTATAATGGTGTAGATAGTTCCACATACAGACCTTGAAACACCGAGTCTATTACTTCTATTTTAATCAAGCGAAACACCACCATTTATGTATTCTTATGGCAAGCCCTGACAAAATGTAACTTAAAGCCAGTCTATACCTTTTATTGGTCATTTGTTAAAGGGACACTGACCACTTTAGCCCACTTAATTGGTCTGGGTACCAATTCCCATCACCCTTAACCCTGCAAGTGTAATTATTGCAGTTTTTATAAACTGCAATAATAAACTTGCAGGGTTAAGTCCTCCTCTAGTGGCTTTCTTCTCCAATCTAGCGCCAATGTCCTCCTCTAGTGGCTTCTTAGATGACATGAGCATTGGGTCTTCCCCGCCGACGGATGTCGGCAGGGGAGGAGCGTGGGCGGAGCCTGCTCTAGCGCCGAGGGACATTGGCGCTAGATTCAGGTAAGTGACTGAAGTGTTCCGCAACGTGGGATGGGGGCACTCCAGGATTCTACAGTGCCAGGAAAATGGGTTTGTTTTCCTGGCACTAGAGAATCCATTTAATCTGTCAGTGACATTTATTAAAATAGAACAGCAAAAAACAGAAGAAAGGGTGCGCCTTTAATACAGAAGTATATGTATAAATAATAAGCATAAAATAATTACAAATAAAGTCCAGAATAATAGTCCACAGTAGGGGAAATTCCTGTAGGGTAGCAGTGTATCGTCTTAGATGTAGGTTGTATTTTTCAGTGCGCCATATGGAAAGAAGAACAAAAAGAAAGGAAATCCAATGGTACAGTACGTAGATATAAATGGATGTATAAAAGTATGTAAGTTTTACTCACAATTTCCAGAGCTAAAATTCAGCTCTGGTATGAAATACGTGAAGTGGAATGATCCCCACTCAAGGATATATGGAGTAAGGACTCCATACAGTGGTCCAACAGTGGTTCCAGACGAAAAGTCAGGTTTATGTTTTTTATTATACTCTACATGAAGAAGCCTATTGTTGGCGAAACGCGTCTAGAGATTGTTTTAAAAATAAAACCTACATCTAAGACGATACACCGTTACCCTACAGTAATTTCCCTTACTGTGGAATATTATTCTGGACTTTATTTGTAATTATTTTATGCTTATTATTTATACATATACTTCTGTATTAAAGGCGCACCCTTTTTTTCTGTTTTTTGCTGTTCTATTTCAACTATCTATAAGGGATCGGAGGGCACTCCCTTGTTTATAGGTGTGCTGCCTATTTATATTTTATACATCTTCATGTTTGTGGCATTTTAGCGCTGATAAAACTCTGATTCTTTTCTACATTTATTAAAATAACCTATAAAATTTCTTGTCATCTAGGGATACTGAAAGCATTCGGCGTCATCATGCAAATGTTCCAAAAAAAAATATGTGATAGATTACACCCCTACTATACAAATAACTGTATTAAATGAAAATAATAAATTAAATTAGAGCATTTTAAATCACATTTTATAAATCCCCATGCAAATTAGAATTTCCTTTACAAAAATCATATTTTGTTATCAGGAAAATCCTGGAAGTTACCAAATAGAAATTAATATATATTTTTTACTAATATATTATTTTCTATTATTCATTTTTTTCCCATTTATAAACAGCGCTCTCGTTTACTTGCGTCTCTCTTTGAAAGACTGTTTTATGGTGTGAATGTGATATTTTAATATATTTAATCTATCTGCATACAATTCATCTTTCTCATTGTATAGCACAGCAGTAACACAATTGCTATGCAAATAGATATTACATCCATATGTTATTGTTTTAATTAAATGTCTCAGATGTACATGATTTGACCCTATTAGAGCGTTTCCAGCAATTCTGGCTTGTAATGAATTTATAAACTGCCTTTTCCTGTTGCGTTGCTATTCTCAAAAGAAACAACTAATTCATTTTTTAACAAAATTAATTAGAGATTATTTAATCTGGGATGGGTTCCTTTTGTGAACACTTTCAATTAATTTATTCCGATACATCTTAGATTTAGGCTCCCTGTTCCTTTAAAACAAACAATTATGCATGCATGACAAAAATGCCCATTTTCAATAGACAAATTAATTACAGTTAAAAAAAATAAAAAAAATAAAAATTAATTATTTTTTAGAAAACTATTAAAAAATGCTTTGGGTTATTTATACCTCAGCAAAAATAAAGTATTATCTTACTTCCCACCAGCTCTATTGTACAATCTATGTTCTTTGCAGACGGACGCTCGAGGGAAATTTCTTTGTACATAATGGATAGTGAGCTGAAAAGTTTGCTCATTAACAAGTCATTACCCAGAATTCTTGTCAGTGGGTTAAGTATTACATGACGTGACACCTGCAGGTTTTTTTTGTTTTTCCAATGTAAGATAAATTAAATGTTGTCATTAAATGTTCTAATTCATTCTTGCTTGATTTTATCATTTGTATGTTTGTTTTTTTGTTAGTTTTTTTTTTTTGCCTTTATAGAATTCAAAAGTAGTGATTAAAAAATAATTTATAACATTATTATATAGATACATAAAAAAATAAATTAAAGCAAATTTTAGGTTTGTGTGTAGTAAAATAGTTTCCTGTTGGAGCATTGTTGGTTGGTAGATTTCATCAAACCTTTGCTGTGGAAAATATCCAAATGTAGTTTTTTAACCCCTTAAGGACCAAACTTCTGGAATAAAAGGGAATCATGACATGTCTCACATGTCATGTGTCCTTTTAAACCATAGGCATCAGTATTTGTAAATTGTTAACCTCGCACTTCAGATAATCACTCTCAAAAAACTCTGAATTATTTTTTTCTACTTTAGTTTCTAATTTCTTTCAATCTTTTAAAACTCTGAATTATTTTTTTCGACTTTATTTTCTACTTTCTTTCAATCTTTACAATGCTAAATTTAAAAAAAAAAAAAAATCTGAAGTGGCAAATTGTATACAGAGAGCCAGTGGAGATTATTTAAAACATACTTGGTATTCTGAGAAAGCAGAATACTAAGTATGTCTTTATAAAGCCAAATGGACACAACTTTAACATTCACAGCATTATACTTAAACCAATGCCAGATATTTTACTTTACCCATACCTCCTATCTCATTACTTCACTTTACTTAAAAACAAATTTAAACACTGTAGTTTTACTTGCTATGCTCCCCTCAGCTCAATTCCCAATTTTGGATTTTATTTTGACAGATAGATCTTTCAATCTTTTCACGACTTCAGGTCCTGTCTTACCAAATCATGTAACTTTAAAAGTATCCCCTTAAGTTAAAGAGAGCATTCCCCAGCTATGGTAGAGCAGTGGTTTCCAAACCCAGCCCTTATGTGCAGGTTTTGTCAGTATCCATTTGAATAAATGGAAATACATAAATCCTGGACTATTGGTGGTCCACGAGGAATGGGTTGGGAACCACTGTGGTTGAGAATATAGCACTTGTATGACTAAAACAACATGTACACAATATTATGACTTGGAACCTTGTACTGATTTCATATGAATCCAAGTATCTCCAAAGTGAAGTCAGACGCCATTATCGCCATAATTCGACTCACATATATAATGAAACAACTACTGTGAAAAGCTCTTGAGTCCTAAATGCAACCGAATATTAAGAAAACGTTTTAGACTGTTTCTACCAATACAGGGAGTGCAGAATTATTAGGCAAATTAGTATTTTGACCACATCATCCTCTTTATGCATGTTGTCTTACTCCAAGCTGTATAGGCTCGAAAGCCTACTACCAATTAAGCATATTAGGTGATGTGCATCTCTGTAATGAGAAGGGGTGTGGTCTAATGACATCAACACCCTATATCAGGTGTGCATAATTATTAGGCAACTTCCTTTTCTTTGGCAAAATGGGTCAAAAGAAGGACTTGACAGGCTCAGAAAAGTCAAAAATAGTGAGATATCTTGCAGAGGGATGCAGCACTCTTAAAATTGCAAAGCTTCTGAAGCGTGATCATCGAACAATCAAGCGTTTCATTCAAAATAGTCAACAGGGTCGCAAGAAGCGTGTGGAGAAACCAAGGCGCAAAATAACTGCCGATGAACTGAGAAAAGTCAAGCGTGCAGCTGCCAAGATGCCACTTGCCACCAGTTTGGCCATATTTCAGAGCTGCAACATCACTGGAGTGCCCAAAAGCACAAGGTGTGCAATACTCAGAGACATGGCCAAGGTAAGAAAGGCTGAAAGACGACCACCACTGAACAAGACACACAAGCTGAAACGTCAAGACTGGGCCAAGAAATATCTCAAGACTGATTTTTCTAAGGTTTTATGGACTGATGAAATGAGAGTGAGTCTTGATGGGCCAGATGGATGGGCCCGTGGCTGGATTGGTAAAGGGCAGAGAGCTCCAGTCCGACTCAGACGCCAGCAAAGTGGAGGTGGAGTACTGGTTTGGGCTGGTATCATCAAATATGAGCTTGTGGGGCCTTTTCGGTTTGAGGATGGAGTCAAGCTCAACTCCCAGTCCTACTGCCAGTTTCTGGAAGACACCTTCTTCAAGCAGTGGTACAGGAAGAAGTCTGCATCCTTCAAGAAAAACATGATTTTCATGCAGGACAATGCTCCATCACACGCGTCCAAGTACTCCACAGCGTGGCTGGCAAGAAAGGGTATAAAAGAAGAAAATCTAATGACATGGCCTCCTTGTTCACCTGATCTGAACCCCATTGAGAACCTGTGGTCCATCATCAAATGTGAGATTTACAAGGAGGGAAAACAGTACACCTCTCTGAACAGTGTCTGGGAGGCTGTGGTTGCTGCTGCACGCAATGTTGATGGTGAACAGATCAAAACACTGACAGAATCCATGGATGGCAGGCTTTTGATTGTCCTTGCAAAGAAAGGTGGCTATATTGGTCACTGATTTGTTTTTGTTATGTTTTTGAATGTCAGAAATGTATATTTGTGAATGTTCAGATGTTATATTGGTTTCACTGGTAAAAATAAATAATTGAAATGGGTATATATTTGTTTTTTGTTAAGTTGCCTAATAATTATGCACAGTAATAGTCACCTGCACACACAGATATCCCCCTAAAATAGCTATAACTAAAAACAAACTAAAACCTACTTCCAAAAATATTCAGCTTTGATATTAATGAGTTTTTTGGGTTCATTGAGAACATGGTTGTTGTTCAATAATAAAATTAATCCTCAAAAATACAACTTGCCTAATAATTCTGCACTCCCTGTAGATGCGATCCCAGTCACAATGATTCATTCATTTACTTTAGATTTACTTGAATTCACATAATTTGTAGTTAGTCTTTCATTGTAAGAACAATTACAAAATTATATCGATTTACAAAACAACTGATGGGAATTTTACAAACTTTATTTTCAATTAAAGATTCAAATGTATTTTTTTCAAGTTTAGTGACTCTCAACAGTTTATTCACCAAAACGGAATTCTATTTCATTTTCTCTATTTTATTTCTCTGTGAAATTACCTCCGTCTTTTTTTGCCACAACCATATTTTACTCCAATCAATAAAGTGCTCTCTTTTTTTTGTTTCTCTGTATCCATCGCTTGTTCATTGCAGAGCTTTCAGTCTTAATGTCTAGCTTTATCACATTTCAGTTTGTAACTAGTTCATTTATTTCTAGTAGTTTCTGTCTAAAAACAACAATGTATGGCACACCAATGCAATGCTCTAGGTTTAGATCAGTTTTTAACAACTCCTTTTTTTATTTTTTAGAAGTTGTCGGTGTGAGTTCCAGAATTAAAAAAATCACAGCTTTAAGGGCTTTGCAGCATGTCATGTAAAACTGCGGATATTGATGAGAGTTATTCACCATTTCCTAACAATACGCATCTCGGAAGTCTCCTTCAATAACATATTCCACGTATCTCACAGAATCTCAGCCAAACAAGAACCCCGGTCTAATAGACTAACATGTCAAGATGTAAGATTACATTACGACTAACAAAACAAAATTGATTTTTCTTCTCTTCCAGTTAGAATAAATTACTTGTGTCCACTTCCGTGCTGCATCAAATCAGCATAGTAAAGTGCATAATCTACGGTACTTGGAGAGGGGAACAAGTAAAAGAAAATCAAAGCATTCAAGTAAATTATTAGGAAAGGGCCATGGCTGGGCTAACGAGAAGGGCATTTGGGTATGTATTGATGCATACTGATGTATGTGTATGTGTATATGTGTATGTATATATTTTTTAGCACACTGATTTTTGTGCCTTTTTGGTTTGCTCTTAGTCCCTTCACTACCAAGCGGTTTACAAAAAAAGAACCTTGAGAATCCAAGTATTTTTAGTGTTCTGGAAAGTAATGTTAAAGGGACGCCATAGATACTCAGACCACTTCAGCTCCTTGAAGTGGTCTGGGTGCATAGTCCAGGACCCTTAACCCTGCAACGTTAATTATTGCAGTTTTTTAATTACCTTTGTAGGTTCACTAAACCTCTAGTGGCTGTCTACCAGACAGCCACTGGAAAGGCTTCCGGGTCATTGGACAACATTGGTCACCTAACTGACGCTGTACATCCTCATGCTATGCATGGGGACATCCAGCGTCACCCAAAACACTATAGGAAAGCATTGTATAATGCTTTCCTATGGGGGAAGAACTAATGTGAGTGTGGCGCCGAGGGACATTGACACTGGACTCAGGTAAGTCACAGAATGTTTTTTTACGCTTTCTTTATCACAGGCAGTGGAGGGCTTGACCTAGGGTGGACACTATAGGGAGCTATAGTGCCAGGAAAACAATTGTTTTCCTGGCACTATAGTTTCCCTATAAATTAATTTTTCATTTCAATATGCATGGGCAATACATTATTTAATGAAAACAAAAACAAAAATGTTGGTTGGACAGAAATGTAAACAACAACATTTACCAAATAATAAAATTGCAAATAAGGAAACTGTTGCAAATAAATATATGTGCATTCTATAATTATATGATATATGTTTTAACATTGTAATGATGTTGCAAAAAACATATCATGCTCATTGCAGCAATGTTGCCACACACACTAATGCATGCACATTTACACCTGCACACATTGCATACACATATACACACCGATACATGCACATTTATATATACACACACACATATACATACATTCTTTAATTTATTTACTTTTATTTTAGTTTTTATTGAATGTTTTAACAGTTACAACGACATAATGTAACACAAAATACAACAAACAAAATAATGGATAATTAAGTTAAGTATTCGTCAAGACTGTGTAATCAGAGTGTGGAGTAAATGATGTTAGCAATTACATTATGCAATCTATTAATAAAGATGTGGGGGTACAAGTAGAATAAAGATACCTGTAGCACATACCAAAGTTTACACAGTCTAAGTAGGTCGTGTCTATGTGACTCCATGAAATTAATTTCACATGCCATTGCTATATGTTACTAAGACATTCAAAAAACATAAATGAACGTAAACAATAAAACAGAAACAGTAAAACATCTGATAATTTTGAACAATGACTTGTATGAAACATTCAGATATCTGTAAGCGGGTATTGTGGGACCCTCCCTGCAAGGAGGGTCCACAATAAGACGCTAGTATTCAGATGCGACTGTTAATTAGATAATTAGATAAGCCTCATGCCAGACTGGGAAGTTTAGATTAATCTCTTCCCTATCCATGCCACAGGTGTCAGGTGCGGCTTGTGTCCCTGTGATCTAAACCAGTTCCATGGATCCTAAGTTTGTGGGCATCTGGCAGATTCATCTGAAGGTCAATATTCAATTTCCTAATTGACCTGATGTATTCTATCCTAGAAATCCATTCATGAATGGGAGGTGGTGTAGATTGTCTCCAATATTTAGCTTTTGCAGCATTAAGAAGATGAAATTTTATGGAGTTGTCATTTACACTCTTTGGTTTGGGTGAGAGGTGTAAAACAAAATCCTAAAACATGTTTGGTCTAGGGATGTTGGCTGTGTTGGTGATATAGGTTAAGATAGTGTCACAGAATTGGATAATAAGAAAACAGATTTGTGGCATGAATCTATTCAATATTATTGGAGTTTTGAACCATCCTGCAATTAATTTGTAGATGTCTCTGTCATGAGAGATGGAGTATAATAAATGAAGTGGAATTAGGGTGGAAAAGGCCTCGTATGTTGGAAGTGAGGTTTAGTCCAAGGTACTTAATGTGTGTGGATGTGAATTTAAAAGAGAATGCCAAATGTAATGGTTGTAGTAGTTGGCAAGGAATAGACATTAAAGTTTCAATGGTTCTGATGGAGTTTTATACAGTTTATCAAGTTCACGTGAAAAGCGTCATTACCAATATCTGTCTTGTGGGAGCTAGCTTTGCACGGTATGTCCCATGTAATTTCTATTAGAAGATTATCACTTAATAAATATTTTTGGAAAGAATGGACAGTGAACATAATCTTTGTGCACATTGCTTGCTGTTGTTTCTTTGAAGATCTATTTGGATTGTCTATCCAATGGTTATTCACTGAATTGGAAGGTCAGCACACCTGATTTTATTTCAAACTACACTGGGGAAAGGAAGAACGTAATTTTTATTCAATAAGGAAGGAGGTATCTGCACTTTTCACCCTTTATTAATATGAAGAGTACAAGTCAAATTAAGATATTGTGCATGAAAACGAGCATAATGCTTTCAGAAACATATCCATATATAAGTCGCACACATGGAAAAACATAACCACAGGAGAATGTTTAAAGAGTACCTATACTTCTGTAACCGCAGCCGGTTCCCATATTTACCACTATAATGTCTTAAAGCATAGAACTTAGCAGGGCTAACCATACAGATATCTGAGCCATAATTTTATGTAGTTAGTAAGAGATCCTCTATCTAAAATACATATAAATAATTGAGAATACAATATAAAATAAGGATTGTCTTGGAAGCAATAAAGTTTTGTCTTCTAGATATTTTATTAAATAAAAATATACCGTATTTTTCGCTCCATAAGACGCACTTTTTTTCCCCTCAAAAGTGAGGGGAAATGTCTGTGCGTCTTATGGAGCGAATATGAAGCTTTACTTACCTGACTTGCAGCGTTGGCCGGCAGCACAGGGCGCACCGCGGTAGTGGAACTTGAATTTCATGTTCCGGTTTCCGGCGGGACTGAAAGGAAGTGCGCACAAGCTGAGTGCGCACTTCCTTTCAGTCCCGCCGGAAACCGGAACATGAAATTCAAGTTCCACTACCGCGGTGCGCCCTGTGCTGCCGGCCAACGCTGCAAGACAGGTAAGTAATTATAGGACAAGGGGAGGGGGACAGTATGGGAGGGGGATGAAGTCTATGGGGAGGGGTGGGGATGGAAGTCTATGGGGAGGGGTGGGGATGGAAGTCTATGGGGAGGGGTGGGGATGGAAGTCTATGGGGAGGGGTGGGGATGGAAGTCTATGGGGAGGGGTGGGGATGGAAGTATATGGGGAGGGGGGGATGGAAGTCTATGGGGAGGGGGGGATGGAAGTCTATGGGGAGGGGGGGATGGAAGTCTATGGGGAGGGGGGGATGGAAGTCTATGGGGAGGGGGGGGATGGAAGTCTATGGGGAGGGGGGGATGGAAGTCTATGGGGAGGGGGGGGATGGAAGTCTATGGGGAGGGGTGGGGATGGAAGTCTATGGGGAGGGGGGGATGGAAGTCTATGGGGAGGGGGGGGATGGAAGTCTATGGGGAGGGGGGGGATGGAAGTCTATGGGGAGGGGGGGGATGGAAGTCTATGGGGAGGGGGGGATGGAAGTCTATGGGGAGGGGGGGATGGAAGTCTATGGGGAGGGGGGGGGATGGAAGTCTATGGGGAGGGGTGGGGATGGAAGTCTATGGGGAGGGGTGGGGATGGAAGTCTATGGGGAGGGGTGGGGATGGAAGTCTATGGGGAGGGGTGGGGATGGAAGTCTATGGGGAGGGTTGGGGATGGAAGTCTATGGGGAGGGGTGGGGATGGAATTCTATGGGGAGGGGTGGGGATGGAAGTCTATGGGGAGGGGGGGATGGAAGTCTATGGGGAGGGGGGGGTGGAAGTCTATGGGGAGGGGGGGGATGGAAGTCTATGGGGAGGGGGGATGGAAGTCTATGGGGAGGGGGGGATGGAAGTCTATGGGGAGGGGGGGGATGGAAGTCTATGGGGAGGGGGGGATGGAAGTCTATGGGGAGGGGGGGGATGGAAGTCTATGGGGAGGGGGGGGATGGAAGTCTATGGGGAGGGGTGGGGATGGAAGTCTATGGGGAGGGGGGGATGGAAGTCTATGGGGAGGGGGGGGATGGAAGTCTATGGGGAGGGGGGGATGGAAGTCTATGGGGAGGGGGGATGGAAGTCTATGGGGAGGGGGGGATGGAAGTCTATGGGGAGGGGGGATGGAAGTCTATGGGGAGGGGGGGATGGAAGTCTATGGGGAGGGGGGGATGGAAGTCTATGGGGAGGGGGGGGATGAAGTCTATGGGGAGGGGGGGGATGAAGTCTATGGGGAGGGGGGGAATGAAGTCTATGGGGAGGGGGGGATGAAGTCTATGGGGAGGGGGGGATGGAAGTCTATGGGGAGGGGGGGGATGAAGTCTATGGGGAGGGGGGGGATGAAGTCTATGGGGAGGGGGGGAATGAAGTCTATGGGGAGGGGGGGATGAAGTCTATGGGGAGGGGGGGATGAAGTCTATGGGGAGGGGGGGATGAAGTCTATGGGGGGGGTGAAGTCTATGGGGAGGGGGTGGGTGAAGACTATGGGGAGGGGGTGGATGAAGTCTATGGGGAGGGGGTGGATGAAGTCTATGGGGAGGGGGTGGGTGAAGTCTATGGGGAGGGGGTGGGTGAAGTCTATGGGGAGGGGGTGGGTGAAGACTATGGGGAGGGGGTGAGTGAAGACTATGGGAGAGAGGAGAAGGCTATGGAAGGGGGGGACACTATGGGACAGGGGAGAAAAAAAAATATTCTGTACAAACTGTCCCATAGTAAGAAACACTATGGGACAGTTTGTTCAGAATATTTTTTTTCTGGGGTTCTTCCTCTAAAAACTAGGTGCGTCTTATGGTGAGGTGCGTCTTATGGAGCGAAAAATACGGTAAGTAGACATATAAAATCCATTACAATAATGTATAGCAGAGTTTATAAGATTAAACTATATGCTTGCAATATCATTTTAAATAGAATAACATACCCTCTTGAACATGTCAACAACTCTCAGTCATTATAATATGGAGCGACAAAGCTCTCCTCTGTCCTTTAACATTTAAAATGTACACATATTTATACCTTTTTTCATTTTAGGGTTACCGTAGTTCATATACGAAGAAGTCAAACTTCTTTAACTTTTATTCATTTTAGTATTAACTTGGCAAGATACAAGGCCATAACTAAAACGTAAGGGTGCAAACATTATGGGAAATTCCCTGACTTGGGACTAGATGGCTTCCTAAAGTCTGATGACATAGCATCTGATGAAGATGTTATGTATTACTTGTTTTGTATTAAGCTAAGACAAATTGGCGTAAACATATTATGCACTGAAAGTAGGTAAGAGGTTATTGTTTAAAGAAACATTTATAAAAAACAATATGTTCCATTTCTAACACCTTGTCAGTTTGCAAAGTACACAGTTTAAGAAGTATAACATTTCATTCTAAAACTTGTAATATTTGCATTTGCCCATAACACTTCCTGTCACAGTTGTTTACAGGAGATTTTTCAGGACAACTGGGGTAACAAATAGTGCTTGTTTAAGTCCACTTTGGATATCCTTCCGCTGTTTAAGTTCAATCTGAGTGGGTATGTTTACCGATCTCTCCAGACTGGGTAGTGGACTTTGGTGAATCTCTTCTTTTCTTAGACGCCGATTCTCCTCTCCTTTGTTGAGGAACAGTCAGGGCATCCAAGGTGCCCTACCATTTAGTAATATATACCATCTGTCAGCCTGTGTGAAATTGGGAATATCCTCCACTGTTGCTTTAGTTGTAGTTACCCCGTTATGAGCAGCATGTAGAGTGAAGGGGAAGCCCCAACAATATGGGATTTACATATCTCGTAGTTGGCTTGTTATAAGACTTCATGTCATGACCATGACCGTTGCAAATTATGTCTTGGGCAGAGTCCCGTGGTCTCCCCCTTTGGGCCTGAGTGCCCTATGCACTCTGTCGAACTTAATAAATGTGTCACCAAGGCGTTCTAGCATTGTATTAAATATCATAGTTATTCAAACTGCTGATGAACATGCAAACTGCAGTTCAGCGGAAGCTGAGGAGCTGCCTTGTGATCATACTTGCATGAAAAGCATCACTTTCATTCCAACTCAAATGAGAACTTTTTGTTACAAAGTGTGGAATTATCTTCAAAGAAAGGAGAAACACGAAAACAACAAAACAATTCACCTATTTCGCAATGTTCCACTAACATTTACCCTGATAAAGGTTTTTTTCTTATTTCCATAAACATAAATCCCGATGGCTCCTCTATCAATAGAACACAGAATATGTTCTGAATTTATGCATGTATTGGAATAATTGTATTATTATTAAACTGACATATTCCATAGAGCCATTTGATAAGAAGATGCAAAATATTGATATAAAATAACTTTACTAAACAATCACGCCTCGAGTCTAGAGAACTAGCCAGGAAGCATTGCAATTGTTGTGATAATCTGTGCAACCATTTTTTTTTATATGATCTAAAGCAAATATTTTGGGAAATGGGGTGGAAGCAAATTATTATTTATTGCAATACACAGCATTCAATATGTAATTGTAAAAATAAATACATTTGCCAAGTAAACCCTTCACTTTGACTTGAAAAAAATGTATTTTTACATAAACCAGAGACACAGCCACACATTCATGCTACATATATATCATCACAGATTTATAATAAAGTTGTCAAGGTCCATTGTACTTAGCAAAGGGAACACACATTGCAAAGAAAAAGAAAAAAATCATAATTCATAAATTAATTCTACACAAAAGGATATTGTAGTAATTGTAGATTTCACAAAACAAATGGTTCCATGACAACAAGAGGATGGATTCTGAGCTCCGTGAGTTCATCTCTTTTGTTCACTACGTTGGAATACAATGGGACAGCTACTCATTGTTTATATTGAATAAAGCTTTAGCAATGAAATGATCAATACTATTATTAGCTACAGTAAGTTAGACTTTTAGTTCATTAGTGACAAGTGACACAAGACTAATATCTTTAATAAGGTTGAGTCTGACATTTGTAGTACGGTAAGCCTGACACAGGCATCAAACCAGCAATCGTTGCAACGAGATAAATGGTGATTTCTGAATTAAAGGACAATGAAACGACAAATACTATGAAGCATTACAAAGCTAGCCTTATATAATTCAAAACTGGATTTGTTTGTATTTATTTATTTTATTTTGTATATATTTTGGTGTTCACGGCTACCTAGAAATGCATGTTCCAGGTGTGCTCACAATTCACCTTTTTTCTTAGAGGTTTATTCTAGCCTTAATCTTTCACTTCTTACGGAGAGAGATATTATTATTATTATTATTATTATTATTATTTTATTATTTATATAGCGCCATCAGATTCCATAGTGCTGTACAATGGGTGGACTAACATACATGTAATTGTAACCAGATAACTGGACGTATAGGAACAGAGGGGTGGAGGGCCCTGCTCCATGAGCTCACATTCTAGAGGGAGTGGGGTATTGTGACACAGGGGGTAAAAGTAGGGGTATGAAGTAGGTTGTTAGAAAAGTATTCAGTGGAGGCTCAGTAGGTAATTTTTGACATTTGCAGGAGAGTAATCATGGAGGGTGGGGGATTAAAACCTGCTAACAGTTTAATTGATATGCTTTCTTAACCCCTTAAGGACACATGACGTGTCTGACACGTCATGATTCCCTTTTATTCCAGAAGTTTGGTCCTTAAGGGGTTAAAGAAGTGAGTTTTCAATGATTTTTTGAAGGAGTGGGGACTGGGTGAAATTTTTACGGAGAAGGGAAGGGAATTCCACAAAAGAGATGCAGCCCTGGAAAAGTCTTGGAGGCGAGTGTTAGAGGTGGGAGTACGGACAGATGATATACGTAGGTCTTTGGCAGAGCGAAGGGGCCTCGACGGGGACATACATGTGTATTAGGGAGGATAGGTAGGTTGGAGCAGCATTATGTAGGGACTTGTAAGAAAGATATAGTATAGAAAAAAAAGTAATAAACTAAAATTGTAACCACTTGGAAATGATTTCAAGCTCTTTGGAAGAGATGTGAAGAAAACTATTTAACGTCTTGAAGTTTTTAATGAATACTCTTTGCTCAGCAGTATGAGTACAAGCTCATGAATTATGCACAATTTGCGAACAAAGTAAAGGGTTCGTCCAGGACCTACAAAGTTTAATGGCAATGATTCAGCTAACTATGCAAATCACTTTATTTAGTTTCTGTTTACTCTAACACGTTATATATTGATTATGGCGTCTTCTGGGGAGTGTAGTTTATAAATAATATAAACTAGTTGTTACTTCTACAAAACATTTTAAACTGTAACTCTGTTTTGAGATTTTTTTAGATTGAGGCGATGACTTGAGAGCTTTGGATAATGGGTTTACTTATCGTTTATCTGTTTTAACAATACATTACTCTCATGTGATGCAGTACACTTAAAGAAGGCTTAAATAGTATCTCAGCAGGTGTAAATCCAAAGCATAAACTGTGTAGGGTCATTGTGGAACTCGATACATGATTTAATAAGTACCTGCAGTTCTTTACAAACAATATCACAAAATGTATCTGCAACCTTAGGTTTTATTTTCTTCTTCCTGGTGACCATTTCTATCATTCCAGCTAACTCCAGGTGTACCTTTGCAGGAAGACTGTAAAGCATTTATCTTAGAAGATTTTGTTATCAAGGAAGAGGTGAATAGTTATGATGGATTGACCATAGACAGGTTTTGGAAAATCATGGTAATTTAAACACAAGCATGCAAGTTATGGACAATACTGGCTGTAGAGTTTGGATAAAAATAGTTGGAGTCTGGTTAAAAGCAGACAGAGTAAAAACAAGAGAATGCAATCTTAATCCCCCAGAATATATAATAATTGGAATCATTCCATAGTTTTAAAGCCAAGTTAACATAGCATATACAGTAAATGTAACTTAACTTTCACCATCATTGGGGGGGTAGATGGTGGCATTTAGTTAGTACTCTGCAGTAACAGGCACTGTTGATAGCTATAATCAACAAAATCCTGAGTAAATCACCCAAAGGGTACAAAGACCTACCCCGGAATCTGTGGCTATCTCTACAACATGAGTGGTAGCCACGTGAAATTCTTCTATTTAAAATGTATCATCATGCACACATATACTAGTTTCTCTAAGTAAATGTAACTTAAAATACAGAATAATCAGGTATATAATTGTTGTACTTACCATTCCAGTACATACATTACATTCTACAACATCAATCTGACTGCAATGCCAACAGATACTTTGTATTCTGATAGTTTCAGCCAAATCCCTTGGCATATATTTTTTAGACATATAACTGTCTTACTCACCTTCACCAACTTTTGTATTTGAGTTTTTAGATGCTGATTTCTGCTCAGTAGAGATCAGGGAAGGAAATCTGTGATCTCCTGGGAGGAAATGACAGAATCAATAAGTACAACGTACCATACGGGTGTATTAATTCTAAAAGGTGTGAATTTAACCCTCGTATCAGTATTTATTTATAGGTTTATCCTCAGATGCACTGCAACTGATTTCCTTCTCAATGTGTCATTGAGAAAGTTATAAAATACCTTTAGCTACATTAATATTTTTCAATATGGCATTTGCATAAAGGGTATAAGCATCTGCTGAAATCTCTTTGGGACACATGACATTTATATTGTCCTCGGGATCTCTTTGAGGTTGACTTAATTTAGTTACATTTTACATCATTGTTAAAAGTAAATTTGTAAGTATCATACTCTATGGTTATCTAAGTTATTGGGTGCCAAAGATCCTTGCTTATAAAAGGCTTTGCAAGGCATTTTATGCAAATTAAACGTGTGCCATTCAACTACCTATCCAATCATGGTGAAAATACACCAGTTAGGGCCGAAATAAGAAGAGTCTGCACATGGTCAAAAATGTGTCTACCTTCTTTGATATTATAAAGAGTAATTTCATCTTTGAAATATAATATTTGTCTTTTTCCTGAGAAGAAGAACCATGACTCATGCGAGATCCAGTATGGATATTCTGAATAGAAAGCTTTCTGAAGCCGGATGAAAAATCAATCACCATTGTCTAAAAGCATAAACATGAAACACTTGAAAAATAACAAGCTTGAATATTTTCTGTTTTACAAAAGACACCAAGATAGATTATATTTCTAAGTTTGGAATGACCTTTATATTTAGTATTGACTGCTTTGTAGAACATTCCTGATGCTGAAGCATAGAAGAAGGATTCATCTAAACTAGTGCGGATTGGCTCACCAGTTGACACAGCGCCATTTTGTTGATCCCAGTAAGTTGGGAATTTGGCTCCAGCAATGAATTTTGAACAAAATTCATTTTATTATATTATAAACTTGGAATCCGTCATGCAGGTTTCTGGTTCTGTGTGGACCCAGTTACCTTAGTTTCCTGCATCTCCAGTTAGGACATATTACATATGCAGATTGTATGCAAAACATATTAATTAGAATGTCCAGAGCTGGACAGATTTACTCCCTGTATAGAATAGTTAGAATACAACCGGTGTAAACCTCAGAATGTACAGATTGCTTCTCTATGAGTAGAGTAAATTAGTCGGTAAAACGGCAAGTCTTGTGGGGTGTTCCTGGTTAGCACCCACCAAAAGTGGAAGTAATGACAATCAGTAAACTGTGTCGGTATCATGGGCACCCAAGGCTCATTGATTCATGTGGGGAGCGAAGGCTAGCCTGTCTGGTCTGATATCACAGAACAGCTACTGTAGCTCAGATTGACGAAAATGCTGTCCCCAATCCACTAACGAAAGTGCTTTCAGTGGGGATGTGAGAGTCAGAATTGGACAATGGAGCAATGGTTGCCTAGTCTGATGCATCACATTTTGTATTAGATTAGGTGGATGTCCATGTGCCTGTGTTATTTACCTGGGGAAGAGATGTTAGCAGGCTGCACTATGGGAAGAAGACAGGCCGGCGGAGGCAGTGTTATACTCTGGGCAAAGCTATGCTGAGAAACCATGGATCCTGCATTCACGTGGATTGTACTGTGACATGTACCACCTACCTAGAGATTGTTGCAGACCATGTACACCCCTTGATGGCAATCGTGTTCCATGATGGCAGTGGAGTCTTTCAACAGGATAATGCACCCTGCCACTCTTCAAAAATTGTTCAGGAATGGTTTGAGGAACATGACAGAGTTCAAGTGTTGTGTTGGCCTCCAAATTCCCGTGATCTCTGATTGAGCATCTATGGGATGTGCTGGAAAAACATATCTGATCCATGGAAGCCCTACCAAGCAACTTGCATGATCTAATGCTAATGTCTTGGCACCAGATACCACAGGACACGTTCAGAGGTCTTGTGGAGTCCATGCCTTGACACATCAGAGCGGTTTTGGCAGCAGGAGGGGGACCTACATGATATTAGGCAGAGGGTGTTAATGTTTTGACTGATTAGTGTACATACATAAGCTATCTCTCGTCCATCTGCTCACTTATGTGTCATGAGAAGGAATTTAAGGGATCAGTGAGCTGCTGAGTCATAACCCTGCTGTTACATTGATATTTATAGGGACACTATAGTCACCAGAACAACTACAGCTTAATGTAGTTGTTCTGGTGAGTTTAATCATTATATGCAGGCATTTTCATGCAAACACTGTCCATAGGGACCCCTCCAAGTGGCCACTCCTTAAATGGTCAATGGAGGTTCTTCATAGCTCAGTGCTGCACAGTAGGCAGCTCTGCCCTTCAACAACCCCACGCTCTGCTCTGCATGGGGATGCTGAATTTTCCTCATAGAGATGCATTGATTCATGAGGAGGTGCTGATCGGCCAAAAAAGGCTCTTTTGCCCTTGCCGATTTTAGCCAATCCAATGCTTTCCCAATGGGAAAGCATTGGATTGGCTAAAAATCGTCAATTCTTATTTGACATACAGATGATCGTCTCTTTCAGTGTGAGGAAGCTGTTCTGCATTTTTTGCTGGGGTCTCACTAAATGCATATACCACTTTATTAGTTTATTTTCCTAATCTCTGCTGCAACTATGAAAGGGTTCAACTTACTGATGTAGTGAGTTATCTAACGTAGGGAGACCTTAGAGCTGATCTCAGTAGGTGAAGCTTTAATGCTTACTTTTGTTTAAGCTTGTGAAACTGTGATGTCATTTAAATGGCATTGTTATTTCTATGGCTTCCTATGGAGCAACCACATTCTGGTTGGAATACTTAAAGGAACACTATAGTGTCAGGAACACAAATATCCATTCCTGACACTATAGTGGTAAAATGACTATTTAGGCTCCTGGTCCCTTATCTTTACAGTAAAAAGGTGATTTTACCTACCACATTTTCCACATCATGCCAGTGGTGATCTCAGCCAATCCAATGCGTTTCTATAGTAAAGTATGGAGGGCAACTGCGCATGCACAAAAAAACACCATGCTGCGCCACATCAGTCAGCATCTACTCATAGCAATGTATTGAATCAAAGCATGTCTATGGGGAAAGTTCAGTACCTCCATGCAGAGCGCCAGTGCTGCACTCTGTGAAGCAATGACACAGGAAGTACCTCTAGTGGCCGTCTGAGTGACAGCCACTAGAGGTGTTGATAAGCAGTAATGTAAACACTGCCTTTTCTCTGAAAAGACTAATTAAAGGCTGGTTGACAGCAAACCCCCTCAAGCAGACCATGCAGGGAGTGCTGCTGAAATGCTGAATGCATGGTCCTAGCACTTAGTCACCTTTTCCATGTTAAATCAAACTGTGGGACAGGTTCATGGGACCTAGTTTTGCTGGAACATCGCTCTAAAACACAGGACTGCCCCAGCAGATTCGGAATTCTTGGCATGTATGGTGTGCATGAAAAATATTTCATCCATACATTTGCTAGAAGTTACATTACATTAAAGAAAACATTCTCTCCATAAAGTGAAATCATGTTGTTTCTGCATGACAGATGCACTTTAGAAAGCCGCGTGTGCACTAAAACTCATTTCTCAGCCCCTATCTGTCCTGGTTTTTGGAGTCATTTTTTTTTTTTTTTTTACTAGTGCTGCATCAAAAACTCAGCGGCACGCTTGACAAAATGAAAATGTATGTTTGCTTGGCTTCTGCAGTTATTGCATTGCAGGTGCTGGGATCCCTGATGTCAAAATATTGGGCTTTTCAAAAAGTATATTTATGTTCACTTCAATCAAGGGAAGCTTCACTATGTGACACTGTCTCCGTCTTTTAATCTTCCCGGCACACCGTGATTAGATGCTCAATGCAGACTAATTATCTGAGAGCTTTCGAAACACACAAATCTCCCAACATTGGCTTTAATCATCCTCTTTGCTCAGATCTTTATTGTTCAAGTGCTACATTTTTTTTTCCTTTTGCTTTGCTGCCCTTCCCACACCAAAATAAGAATCTTGGAGTTATTTACTAAACCATGCCTTCTGGTGAGTTACCATGAATTGAGAGCCATGTTGCATCATTTAGATCTAAATTTCTGAGTTAGTCCATGATCTGAGTTTGAGAATTTTTTTGAAACTGCATTATGACTTAACAATTAACAAAATATTGTGCAAAATAGCCAAGAAATGCCAAATCAGCTAAACTGCCACCATGTATCGAATACATCTCTATATGTAATTTCCTATCATTCTTATACCAAGATTTGTGCTTGAATCCATTATGATTGAAGACGGTGAGGCTTGCTGAGAAGTATTGCATAACCTAAATCTAATCTAAAAATGAGAAGTTTAAAAAAAAAAAAAATGCAACCTGCAGTGAGCTCTTTATAACAAAATCGTCTTTCGTAGAGTGCAGTTTTACCGTAGATAGCGGTACAAATCCTAGGCTAGAAGTCTGCCTCAGATCCAGATTTACATTGTATCAAATAAATTAGTTCTGTTTGTAGAACCACAAAGAAAAAAGATCTTTACAAATATGGGAGAAGAGAAACTCTACTACTTTCTTCAAATCGAATGATTGAATGAAAGATTAGCGAGTCTAAACGTGTGTGCCGTAGAGAATTCTGTTTGACAGAAAATGTCAGTTACAAATATTCAAAGCTCCAAAAGTATTTCTGTAAAGAGAGTCATGTTTACACTGACCAACGAATAACGTGGCATCCAAGCTTGATATTACTCCTTATTTTTTTTTATATACACTGAACAAAACTGAACGACCTGGTCAACTCTATGCGAAGGAGATGTGTGCACTGCGTGAGGCAAATGGTGGTCACACCAGATACTGACTGGTTTTTCGGACCCCCTCGGACCTCCCCAATACAGTAAAACTGCACATTTTAGAGTGGCCTTTTATTGTGGCCAGCCTAAGGCAAACCAGTGCAATAATCATGCTGTTTAATCAGCATCTTGATATGCCAAACCTGTGAGGTGGATGGATTATCTCAGCAAAGAAGAAATGCTCACTAACACAGATTTAGACAGATTTGTATATAATATTTAAGAGAAATGGGCCTTTTGTGTACATAGAAAAAGCTTTAGATCTTTGTGTTCAGCTCATGAAAAATGAGGGCAAAAACAAAAGTGTTGCGTTTCTAATTTTGTTCAGTGTATAATGTAGATTATGCATTTTAAAATATGCAAAAGCAACCAACACAAGTTAATTTAATGCAGAAGAAGATGTCCACATTGTAAGTTGCAGCATTTGCAAGACATCCACACCCTTCACATTATCAGCCTTTATTTCTGTCATGACCAGACAGTAACTTGGCCAATGATTAGGTTTTTATTTTGGTCGATATAATCTGAGATGTTAAACATGTTAAATTGTTTGGGTTAATGTAAGTATCTTGTAAAGACTTTATGAAAAAACATTATGAAATGCTAATTGGGGGAAGGGTGGGTGACAGTTCCACGTTAAACTTACTTTATCTGCTTTGTTTTGGGGGGGTGAGGGGGGGGTGCCTTAGAATTCTACCGACACCTGACATGTAAACCCAGAAATGTACACATGATGGACTTGTGTCTTTTTTAAAATGAAATTCCTATGAATTATCACTTAAAACAATGAGCCTTTCTTTTTTAAACAGTATAAAGAACCGATCAATGAGTAGTCTTGTTCTCTATATCTGCTTAGAAGGCATGGCAAACGGATCACACGTATAAGAATTGAAATGCATGCAAACAATATATTTTTTTTGTAGTATCTATCCGTAGAGAAATATAACTCCTTCACGAGTTTCTAATGGCTCTTTGCTAAGCTGAAGTGTGCGTGAGTGTTTTCCCCCCTATAACAGTATTTTAGCCTAGATAAATGCGAGTCAGTCAAATGTGCGGCCACATAAATTATCGGAGAGTTGTGGCAGGCTGTTTGTAAATCCTGAATATTTATAGACTGCGCTATATGAGTTATGGCTCTTGTACTCTAGAATCTGTTACAACGTTACTCTGTTTTGTAAGCCTGCACACAAATCTTAAAATCCTTAACCCAAAAACTAAACAAATAAGAGGGAAAATATCAACAGCAAATCGAATTGTCTTAGAAGAATAAGACATGCAATAAAAATACTGTTGTAAAACAGAGAGTTTTTGTTGTTGTTGACATTTGTTCTTTTTCTTGGCTTTTCATTGTAAACAGAGATAGTCTCAGTTTGAATGGGCAGAATCTCAGGGTCTCTGAGTTTTAAACGTATTTATTTATATTACACAACGATCGGCCGAGCCTTCAATACCTGAATCCGATAAATTTAACACCTGCCTAGAAACAGCGGAGTCATTGCAGGCAGGTATTTAATTGCACCAATTATGTCTGGATCATTAGAACAGGATCATAGGATATGTGTGAATGGCAATAAAAGGGTTAATGTGCTGAAGGGTCTGAGAGTTGGCTCAGAATGCATTCCCATCTCTGTTCACATTTAAATGAGAGATTTGGGGCTTATAACACAGCTCTACATGAGCTACAACACAGTGTGACGGACCCTATTAGCTTCCTCTGTAAATGTTTCCAACACTTTCCTGTTAAGGATCGATATTTCAAAATTGATATCTCCTTGCAATTTATTGTGTGCACTGAGGATATCGGTTGAAATTCACAGGTTTCTTCACCTACTGTTAAAGAGACTGGAAATAAAACTTGCTTAGTTTGATAAGAAAATATACACGTGTGTCTTTTTTATCTGATTATCATTTTAAAAAAAATGTATTTTATTGTTCTGTTGCATCTTTATGAAAGTATTTCCTTCCTTTCTTCTAATTATTTTCATAATTATCATTTATAATGTGCCAACAAATTCCACAGCACTGTACAATGGGTGGACTAACAAGCAAGTATTTGTAACAAGATGAGTTGGACGCACAGCGACAGAAGGTGTTGAGGGATCTGCTCAAGTAAGCTTACATGCTTCTAAAGCTCACTTCAGGAAATGCTAGCAGTGGTTGTATAGGAATAGGTATTAGCAGTAGAAAGAGGGAAGTGCTCATGCCATTGTACAGAACACTGGTGAGACCTCACTTGGAGTATTGTACGCAGTACTGGAGACCGTATCTTCAGAAGGATATTGATACCTTAGAGAGAGTTCAGAGAAGGGCTACTAAACTGGTTCATGGATTGCAGGATAAAACTTACCAGGAATAACATGTATAGCTTGGAGGAAAGACGAGACAGGGGGGATATGATAGAAACATTTAAATACATAAAGGGAATCAACACTGTGGCGAAACCAACCTCGCCACGTGTCCTTGGAGGGGGCTGCTTGCCCGCCTCTTGCCTTTGGACTATGGACCAGACTTTATGTGAATGTGTTAACCCAGATAGCTATACCCTGGAGCCTATTCATATAATGAAAGACTATGGGAAAGACTTTAGCTCCATGGCAATTGTACTGTGTGAATAGGATCTGCGCGCTATTCGGTAGTTTTGTGCGCTCAGATCCCAGCTATCTGGGGATATGTGAAATGTCTGTGTGTTATGGATAAAAAAGTAACTTTCTGTATTTTAAAGTGTTTTATGTCTTTCTGTAACCATGTGGTTAATGGAGTCTGTCTCTGTGCTGGAGATAATTAGATTACTTCTCCAGCACAGAGAAGGCTCTGTAAAAAACAGTCTGAGCTGGAAAGCTAGGGGTTTTAAAAGATACTTTACTAACTTTTGAACCCCTGGTCTGATCCATGCCATTTTTTAATATGTTGTTCCCCTGAATGGATTGATTGTGGATATGTATTTTTATGTGAATGTAATGTATGGTTTTTAGAGTTAGGAAAGTTGTGTAAAAGTATATTTTAAACTGTATGCATAATGGGATTATGTGTCACACTAAGGGGAGGGGATGTGTGGGAGGTAACATCTATGTCATTGGTTCTTTTATGCCTCCCCCTGGGTGTGGCCTGTATGTGTGAGTTGGAAATAAAAGCCAGGCTGGATGAGCCAGTCCTCAGTTCCTGCTTAACCCTCAAAGCGATGTGTCGTCTCGTTCTTTGGGGGAATTGGATTGGAACGGACACTGGGGCCATCGAAGGGACTCATATGTCCCGAGCGCGCAGCCCATTCACAGGAAAGCCCTACGATTGACTTCAATCTACCTACAGCAGAGCCTTACGATTGACTGCATTCACTACAACAGGATTGACCAGCTACCCGTTAATTCAGGGTGGCGATCACTTTAACAACCATCAGGAATTCGTTCCATCCCCTCCATTCAGACCATCTTTCACAGACTACAGAATCTTCCTACAGGACACAGCATAAAGAAATAGACGACATTGGTGAGATCAACCAACAGATAGTGGGTAACATATAGTGCACTATATACTGGACTGCTACTTATCAGGACTTTAGTATTTTGCATTTTTTTCATTTCATTCATTTTTTCATTTTTTTCATTTTTTTCATTCTTCCATTTTTCTTATTTTTTTCATATTTTTTTCAACTTTTTTCATTTTTTACACTTTTTTTCGATTTTCCTAGAGTTTTCTCTTATTGTTTCACTGTCTTATTTTTTCATTTTCTCACACGACTTTTGCTTTATTTTTGCGCTTAAGATCACCAATTAACGTGTACAGATATACAGACTTTGAACTATTCATCGAACAAAGGAGGATACTGTGTCTAGATATATGTATATAGTTGGTGTATATAGGATGAATTTTGTGTTACTTTGATGAAATACCATCATCTTTATGAATTTTTCTTAAAAGCTTTTCAATAAATACTATGAAATTGAACATAGGCTTAACTATCATTTAATGTCATTGATTGAGTGCGGTATTCATATTTTGTTTATGGAATTGGATTGTATGCTGACTGCCAGGAGTGTAAGCGGATTGTATGCTTTTCTTGTTCAGCTGTTCCAGTGTTCGTGTGTCTCCAGTCGGGAGAGTGGTGTTTGCAGTAGCTGCCTGTGCATCTGGAAAGGGGGATATCGCCTAAACTGGGTTTTATCCTCTTGTAAGTGAAACGGTCCGTTACAAACACAGTAAAGGAAGAGACTATATTTAAAAGAAGAAAAACTACCACAACAAGAGGACATAGTCTTAAATTAGAGGGACAAAGGTTTAAAAATAATATCAGGAAGTATAACTATACTAAGAGAGTATTGGATGCATGGAATAGCCTTCCAGGGGAAGTGGTAGAGGTTAACACAGCGAGGGAGTTTAAGCATGCGTGGGATAGGCATAAGGCTATCCTAACTATAAGATAAGGCCAGGGACTAATGAAAGTATTTAGAAAACTGGGCAGACTAGATGGGCCGAATGGTTCTTATCTGCCGTCTCATTCTATGTTTCTATGTTTCAGTTATTTGCTTAATTTAGGAATCAATATGGAATTCCCTTCACATGACCACACTCAATGTTTAAAAATATGTTAATATTTATTGAGGTATGGGTGGGACTTGGGAAGAAAAATGGCAGTTGTTGCTTTTGATTACTTTAGATTCTTAACAGACAATAGAGTGCAAGGACAGTTGTCTTCTTTCTTGGACAATGGAATTCTGGGAGCTACTCAGAAAGTAGAAGAATATGACTGATGGCTGATATGACATTATGTAGTCTTTTCCCCTGTTGATGTTTTGGGTTACATTATATTATACCATTGGCCTCAATTTCATATTTTTAGGTAAACTTTACAAACAATCAAACCATGGTATTGATTTATTATTGTTGGTTAAACTTTTTAAATGATTTAATATGTTTAGATAAAGTTTTAAAATTAGTTTTTTCAAAATATTAAAAATACGTCACATATATGCAAAGGTAGCACTTCTGAAGACCCTGTAGTATTCACGTTCTATGTGCAACATCAATAACTCAATGGCTGTCCATTAGACATGTGCAATTCGGTTGGGTTCGAATGGAAATTCGGACGAATTTTGGACATTGGGATGTTTCCAAATGTCCGAATGGCCAAAGTGCCGAATTGCCAAATTTCTGAATTTCCAAAGTGGCGAATTTCAGAAGTGCCGAACTGAATCGAATTGCTGAAGTGCAGAATTTCCAAGGTGTCAAAGTGCCGAATTTTGGAAGTGCCGAACCGAATTGCCAAAGTGCCAAATTTCTCAAGTGCCGAAGTGCTCCGGACTTCTGAGAAGTGGCAAAACGGGTAGGGGTAGGATTGAGGTAGGGATAGGGGTAGGGTTAGGGGTACGGGTTGGGGTAGGGGTAGGGTAAGGGGTAGGGTTAGGGATCGGTTAGGAGAAGGGTTAGGGTTAGATTTGGGTTAGGAGTAGGGTTAGGGGTAGGGGTAGGGGTAGGGTTATGGTTAGGGTTAGGGGTAGGCTTAGGTGTAGGGTTAGGGGAAGGGTTAGGGTAGGGTAGGGTTAGGATTAGGAGTAGGGTTAGGGTTATTAGTAGGGTTGGGTTAGGAGTAGGCTTAGGGTTAAGGTTGGGTAGGGTTTAGGGTTAGGGGGAGGGTTAGGGTAGGAATAGGGTTTGTAGTAGGGTTATGGTTATGGTTAAGGTAGGGTTAGGGCTGGGGTTAGGAGTAGGGTTAGGGTAGGGTTAGGAGTAGGAGTAGGGTTAGGGTAGGGGTACCTCTATCCCTAACCATAACCTAATCCTACCCTAACCCTACACCTAACCCTAACCTACCCTAACTATAACCCTAACCCTACCCTAACCCTAAACTTACCCTAAGTCCCGAGGGGTCGAAGTCCTGAAGTCCCGAAGTTCCGAAGTCCCGAATTTCGGAAGTGCCGAACCGAAGTGCTGAAGTCCCAAAGTGCCGAAGTACCAAATTTCAGAATGTCGAACCAAAAACGAATATTTTGCCCATACACATCCCTACTGTCCATGAGAAACTTCCAGGCATTAACAAAAACATTGTACTCTCCCTTTGACACTGCTACCCCTGTCTCTTTATCCTTTGGCGGTCTTCATTTAACCCACACCCTAAAACAATGTGACAGTAAGGGTGGCATGGTGCAGATCATGCTTTCACCCCTCTGCTCTTTCAAACCTCTACTCACTGCTCAATTATTTCTCTTTCTCCTCATTTGAAGTTCTCTCAGTTCACCTGTTCACAGGGCCGACGCGTCCATAAGGGGGGTGCTAGATTAGAGTGACCGGCAGGAGGTGGGAGCACAGCGCTCCCTCCTGCCAGGCACTCAGTGTAGCCTGGCAAAGCCGAGCAGTGCGCACCATGGTTCGATACAACATTTCAATTAAACCACCCTTGACCTCAGCAATCTCAAAAATGATTTGAATTACTTTCTCCCTCGGCCTTTCCCAGTGGGCTAATTCTCCCACACATGTAGCTGGCAATACCATCAATCTTGTTTTTTTCAGACACATGAGTAGTTTCTAACACTCCATTTCTCTAATCACCACCTCTTATCTTCACCTCTTGTCTGTCAGCTGTTGTCCATTCTTAACTCTCAGCCATCCCTACCTTCACTTGTCCATCTCTATCTCCTATCTCTTCATATAATGCTGCTCTCACATCTTCCCTGGACACTGCAGCCCTGCTCCAAACATACACCTCAAGGATCATGTGCCTTTAACCATAAGTTGACCCGCTACCTGCAGAGATGCTCTCATTCAGCTGAACGCTGCTGGAGGAAGTCTCGCACCTTGTCAGACTTTCTCCATTACAATTTAAACCTGACCTCATACAGCGCAGCCCTCACCCATTCTGAACAATCATACTTTTACACTCTCATTAGTTCATACTCCTACAAGCCCAGGCATCACTTTGATACCTGCTACTCTTCCCAGCAAACTAACCTTTCAGTTGATAGATTTGCATGCTATTTTACTGACAAGATTAACATGTAAGGAAATAATTCTCCCCCCTTCGCTCCTCTTTCTCTCTCTCAACCACACTTGGACCATACCTTCAGGCCTTCTCCCTGGCTACTGAACAGGATGTGACTGCACTTCTTCTTTCCTCTCGTCCCACCAATTGTCTGCTTCATGCCGTCCCATCTCACCTTATCAGGTATCTCTCTCCTTGTCTTGTGTTGTCCTTAACGCATATCTTCAGCTAATCTCTTTACACTGTCATTGTTCCCGCACATAACAAGAGTGGGCAAGTGGCTGAGACTATATCAATAAAATATAATAGAGACCAAGAAGACTACAGAATATTTTATCTTTACGTTTTTTGCTTTTATTTGTTTTTTACCTGCCTTACTAGAAACGTGTCTGATGAAAGTAGATCCTGTTTCTTTCTGAGGCTACCACATATATGTGGATATATGCTGTCTTAATATCTGGCTTCTTGTAAGTGCCATGTTGTATCAATAAATGTGTTAAGTTTATACAATCTGCAATATCTACTTGTTTTGTTTCAGGGGCAAGACGGTCTATTCTGAAGATTACAATCGCATATTCGAGATATTAACATTTGTAAAGGGAGATAAGCCTGAATTTCTGTCTATCCTGTGAGTATTATACCACCTCCCTCCCATTATCACATTGTATACTGTATTGCACTTTCAGATATGATTCTCTATTTTATCTATTGAATTATTGTATACCCAGGTTGTATTTATTTATCATTTTTTTTCACTTTGGTGGTTTGGTTTGCTTATTCATACCCTTTTTCTTTGTTCGTTTTTTTTCAGCATTATCCCTGCTCCCCTTAAACATGCTCCTGTCATACCAGTCCTTAAAAAGCCATCTGTTGACCATTCTTACCCTTCTAACTACCATCCCATATCTCTACTCCCTTTCTCCTCAAGGCTTCTGGAATTACTTGTCTTTACCCACCTGGCATGCCTTCTTAATTCCAACACTCTCCTCGACCTTTTCAATCTGGATCCCGTCCCCTCCATTCTACTGAGACAGCTCTGGTAAATGTTACTAATGATTTAATCATGGCTAAATCCAAAGGCCACTATTATTCCCTCCCATTATTATTATTATTATTATTATTATTGCCATTTATATAGCGCCAACAAATTCTGCAGCACTTTTCTGCTGTCTTTGACACTGTTGATCATGTCCTACTTCTCCAAACTCTTCAATTCCTCGGTTTCTTTGACCCTTTCCTCTCGTGGTTCTCATCCTGTCTCTCCCAACATTCATTCAGTGTCTCCTTTTCTAATAACACCTCCTACCCTCATCCTGTTTCAGCTGAAACCCCCCAAGGATCTGTTCTTGTTCCCCATTTGTTTTCCATTTATACTGCCTTTCTTGGTAAACTTATTAAATCCTTTGGAATCTGCTACCACCAGTATGCCGATGACACCCAGATATATCTCTCCTCGCCTGATCACTCCCCTGCTCTCCTAGAATGCATCTCTGACTGGATGTCCTACTGCTTTCTGAAACTTGATCGCTCTAAAACTAATATTCTTATTTTTCCCCCTCATAATACTAATACTAAGATATTACAAAATACTACTCTTTCTCTCTCCCTGCAAGTTGATGCAAGCTCGCTGTCTTGGCATTATATTTGATTCTGTCCTCACCTTTACACCTCACATCCAGTCTGTAACCAAATCTTGTCATTTACACCATAAAAACATTGACAGTGTCCACCCCTTTCGTACACTAGATGCTGCTAAGGAACTTGTTCATGCTCTAATAATCTGTCGCATTGATTGCTGTAACTCTCTCCTAACTGGTCTCCTGAGACACCATACTGTCTTGTTACAGACTGCAATTAATGCTGCTACCAGGCTGATTTTTCACTCCAGTCGGTCCTCTCACACCTCACCCCTTTGTCAATCCTTATATTGGCTTAATGTATCTTAAAGGAGTCAATACAAAATACTAAACCATACGTAAAGCTCTATACAACTTTAGCCCCCACAACATTTCTTCACTAACTTTTAGGTAGGCCCCTTCTCTGTCTCTCTTTTTTGTCGGTGACCTTCTACTGTCCACTTATTTCTGACTCATACCTCCATGACTTTTCGAGGGTGGTTCCATTCCTTTGGGACAACCTGCCTATGCCCATCAGAATCTCCCCTAGTCTTCAATAATTTAAGATGTCTCTCAAAACCCCTCTCTTTAAGCTTATGGCCTCCCAGAGTAACTTCTATTTCACAAACCTGTCTCTGGCTTTCTCGTAAAGATGCACACTCCATTCTCACCTCCACGTCTGCTGCTTTCCCAACCTTGTTCCTTGGTTTCTATCCCCAACTCTGCTCTTCCAATTGTGTTTTTTCATACCCCACCTCCTCTAGACTGTAAGCTTGTTTGAGCAGACTCCTCATCAACCTAGTGTTCCTTCTAACACTTGGTAATAATCTGATTTATTGATAAATGTCCCCGTTTATAATATTGTAAAGCGCTGCGGAATAAGTTACATAAATGCACATAATAATAATAGTAATAACTTAGTGTAGCAACCCATCATATAATTGTAGTCATAATAAACATTTTAAAATATCTAAATAATAATAAAACAATTTATAGTCTATTGCCAATGGTAAAGAGTACATTACTGTCCTTGCTCCCCTAGGAGGAATAGTTAACATGCAAATTTTCATTTTAAATAGGTAAATTACAGCATACACTATCGCAGTGCTATGATTTATCCTCCAATTCTTCCAGCAAAGCACCGACTGACTCCTGACTGATAATGAATGATGGATGTCTGGATAAGCTACTGAGAGCAGCTGGGGATGCAGAGCGTTATATGAAAGTGCATTGCAATTAGCAAATTTATGTTGCAATGTCGCATATTTATATTGTGTAAATATATTTTGCGAATGCGCTTTTTGAAATTGTGTTAAACTGCATTAATTTCACTTATTGAGTTTCTGCCGAGGTGATGCAGTAGATGAATGTATTTATTTACATATATGATAGCTCATGTAAAATAATGTATTTGTTGCATTTGTTGTACAAGGAATTGGACCCCACTTGCGAAAAGGTGAGAGCTAAAACACGTAATTAGCAGGCTACAAGGAAACTAATATAGTAACAACACCAGTACTGTGTGTCTGCTAATGTGTGTCTTCCAATGACAGCAGTGATTGTCTGCTGAAACTGGGTCCTCCAATTAGAATGTCATATTGTAGCACAATGTACTGTATCAGAGGAGGAATAGTGTTAGTGATTAGACTAAGTTATTTTCCTAAGTAATTAGACTGAGACAACTTACAATATGTCTTGTAACCATTTAAGTTTCTGACATGTAACACGCATTGCTTTGCAATGAGCTAGTCATATCCGTGGAACTCAAAGTTTTAACGAAATAAAATAAAGATAGATTTTTTTGTTTTTAATTTGAGAGTCATTTCGATATTTCATGAGTCCAGCAGTTCATGAGATAGGCTTTACAAAGAGTAGGGGAGTCCGTTTCCATGGGTGGAGTCTGGTGCCCCACCATCGTAAAACTCCACAAGTTGCCATAGGTTTTAGACTGGTTTTATTGAAAGAACATATTAGTGAAACTGATATTTCTGCTTATTCTTGGGATACACCTGTATTTCATCTCAGGATGACTCTAAATATTGAACTTTATTACCTGGGCCCAATACAATATTGAAACAGCTACACCCAGGACTCACAGCACCCAATCCTGCAGGAATTGCCCTAAGCAGAGGTAGCATTTCTGGATGATCATTTCCCACCCTCCCCATGGTACTCATTACATTTATAGATAGCTCAATTTACCTGGCTTTCCTGACAAACCAATCATGTCCACCAAGCCCTCCACACCTAAAATAGCTAAACTCACACAATACCTCCTTTGAAGCTACCCTCTGGAATGCAGGTTCTGTGTGCAGCACCTTTAAATCCACTTCCATCCATGACTTATTTATCTCACACTCCCTAAACCTACTTGCACTAACTGAAACACGGCTCTCTCCCTCTGATACTGCTACCCCTGCCTCACTATCCATTGGTGGTCTTCACTTTACCCACAATCCAAGACAAGCAGAGAGTAATAGTGGCGGTGCAGGTTTTCTCCTTTCCCCCCACTGCTCCTTTAAAACTCTGCCCACCCCCCCTTCCCTCTCTTTCCCATCATTTGAAATTCATTCAATTCACCTTTTCAAACCATTCTCTGCTAACATTGCTGTTATTTATCATCCCCCTGGTTCCCCTCTCCTTTTGCTTAAACATTTTGCTGCCTGGATAACCTACTTCCTCTCTTCTAATATTCCATCCCTAATTCTTGGAGACTTCAATATTCCAATTAACCCACCTTTAACCCCAGCAGCCTCTAAACTACTTTGAATTACTTCCTCCCTTGGGCTATCACAGTGGGCTAATTCTCCCACCCATGTAGCTGGCAATACCCTCAACCTTATTTTCTCTTATGCATGTACAGTATCTAATATCTGCAACACTCGATTTACTCTCTCTGATCACCACCTCTTAACGCTTGCTCTCGATTACCCCCTCACCCAACAACCTCAGCCTAACGCAGGAGGAACCTTAATTCTATTGACCTCCAGCAGCTGTCAGCTGAAATTGATTCACAACTGCTACCCATTACCCTCTCCTGTCCCTCACTGGCCATCTCCACATATAACATTACCCTCACCTATGCCTTGAACACTGCAGGCCCGCTCCAAACATGCACCTCGAGGAGGACACTCCCCCAACCTTGTCATACTAAATCAACACGCTATCTGCAGAGTTGCTCTCGCAGTGCTGAACACTCCTGGATGAAGTCCCGCACCCAGGCAGACTATCTTCATTATAGATTCATATTGTGTTCATACAGCGCAGCCCTTGCCCTCGCCAAACAGTCATACTTTTCCTCTCTCATTAGTTCATGCTCCCACAATCTCTTTGACACCTTTAACTCTCTTCTCCGCCCTCCCGCACACGTAGATCATGCCTTTCCTACTTTTCAGACTTTCTCCCTAGCTACTGAACAAGAGGTGGCTGCACTCCTCCTTACCTCTCGCCCCACCACTTGCCTTTGTTAAACATGCCACTGTAGTACCTATCCTGAAAAAAACATATCCGTGCTCCCTTTTTCCTCAAAGCTTCTGGAAAGGCTTGTCTTTACCCATGTGTCTCACTTCCTCAATTCCAACTCTCTCCTTAACCCTCTTCAGTCTGACTTATGCCCTCTCCACTCTACTGAGACTGCTCTTATCAAAGTTACTAACCGCATCTAAATCCAAAGGCCACTACTCCATATTAATTCTTCTTGACCTCTCTGCTGCCTTTGACACCGTTGATCATGCTCTCCTCCTTCAAACTCTTCAATCGCTCGGTCTCTGTAACTCTGTCCTCTAATGGTTTTCCTGTTATCTCTCCCAACACTCATTCAATGTGTCCTTTTCCAAGGATACCTCCTCCCCTTGTCCTGTCTCGGTTGAGGTTCCCCAAGGCTCTGTCCTTGGTCCCCTTCTATTTTCTCTTTATACTGCCTCCACTACCACCTGTACGCTGATGACACCCAAATATATCTCTCCTCCCCGGACCTCTTCACTGCCGTCGTGCAACGTGTCACTGCTTGCCTTTCTTCCATCTCTGCCTGGATGCCCTCTCGCTTTCTGAAACTAATTCTCTCTAAAACTGAACCTCTTGTCTTTCCTCTTCCTAATACTGATCCCCCTCTCTCACTTTCTCTTCAAGTCAGTGGTATCCACATAAGTCCATCCTGGCAAGCGCGCTGTCTTGTCGTCATACTTGACTCTGGCCTCACCTTTGAGCCTCACGTCCAGTTTGTTGCCAAATCCTGTAGATTCCAACTTAAGAACATAGCCTGCATCCTACCAAGGATCTTGTCCATGCTCTAGTAATTTCCCGCATGGATTATTGTAACCCTCTCCTGATTGGTCTTCCCAAAAGCCCCGCTACAGTCTGTAATGAATGCTGCCGCCAGACTGTATTTCCTCCCAAGTCAGTCCTCTCACACCTCACCCCTCTGTCAGTCTCTTTATTGGCTTCCAGTATCCTAGAGGAGTCAATTTAAAGTACTAATCCATCCCTTTAAAACATTGACCAATTATAGCACCTCTTATATCTCTTCACAGATCCATAGGTATGCCCCTTCTCGGTCTCTCCTCTCTGCCCTTCTCCTGTCTGCTGCTTGCACCCATACGGCCAACTCACGCTTGCAGGACTTCTCGCGGGCGGCTCCCTTCCTATGGAATAGCCTGCCTACCACCATCAGACTCTCCCCTAGTCTTCAATCGTTTTAGAAGTGCCTTAAAACCCATCTTTTTAGGAAAGCTTATGGCCTCCCAGAGTAAGCTCTACCTCACATACCTGTCTTTTGCTCTCTCCTATAGGGAAGCACTTTACTCTCTCCTCCAGCTCTGATTCACTCCCACCTTATTTGTTTGATATTTCCTGTCCTATTGTGTATTCTACCCCACCTCCTATAGACTGTAAGCTTACTTGACCAGGGTCCTCTTCAACCTATTGTTCCTGTAAGTTTTCTTGTAATTGTTCTATTTATAGTTAAATCCCCCCTCTCATAATATTGTAAAGCCCTACGGAATCTGTTGGCACTATTTAAATGGCAATAATAATAATACTAATAATAATAATAATAACTTCAATATGGTTTGTGTTGAAGAAATTGCTGTCAACTGTTTGTGCGTTAAAGGTTTAAAGCAATTCCACCTGTAAAATTCATGATTATATTCATTATGGAGAATGTCTGCATGAGACGTATTGTATCTCATAGTTTGTATCGTTAGCAATAATTCTTTCTGGAATTGAAAAAAAAAAGCACATGTTCAGTCTTTGGAAATGTCAACTGACTAATTCCCTTGTGATTAATCTCTGTTAAATGTTTCCGTGCCTCATTGTCTAAACCTTGATCTCAGATCTGCTTTCCCTGAGTTTGTCACATAATTATCTGTAGTTCAAACCATGTATAGTTTATATCAATGACTTGGAAGGAAATATAACAAGGGGCTTTTGATAAAAAGAACCTGAAGCTGACGTCAAGCCAGACGGCAGACAATTCTATACATACAAAGCTGACATTAATCCCATGGCAACAAGTATAGAACATTATATGTCACATAAAATGACTTCAATGTTGACAGAAATTTTCTCTTCTAAAGTATGGACATCAAAAGTGTATTAGACATTCTCAGTGTAACATTTGATGGTCTTGAATGGGTCTTCTCTCTCTCTACCCTCTCTTTCCCACTCTATCACTCTCTCAATCAGTCTCTTTTTTACTATCTCACTCAGTCAAGCTCTCTCTGCTTGCCGGGGTATATGGAGAGTTTAGAACAAGTATATATGTAACAATTTGTAACTAACTATATTTATCTTTGACTAGTAAACTCTCGATAAATGTTCTGTCCTTACTTGCCTTCCCTATGGACAGTAGGCTTGTCCTTAACTGGCAAACATATACTTTGTACAAATGTCCACAGCCTTCAATTGTGTGTTTACCTTTACACGGGTTTCTGTTAAATTATGGCTAGTCATGGTGGTGATCCAATAGGGAATATAATGGGAGGATTATACATTCCCAAATTATGCTAGGAAACAAGTGTGCATTTAATGTATGGTTCTTTCACAATACATGATTTATGGAGTCACTTAAGAACTGGTTATGCAATTTGTTCATTAAACCCTTATAAGACTTAATGGAGCCACCAAGAGATACTTCTTCATTGAATACAAGAATAATATTTGCTTGGATAATTTCAACCTTGTGCTACTTATTATAGGAGTAGCCCATTACCGCAGGAGAGGTCTGGTAGAGAAATGAATATGTCTCTATTCGATATTATAAAACAGATTGTACAAAATGCAAATAATCAAGAAAGTAAATTTTCACCAGATCAACTCAGTGTCAGTAAAGACCAGATTGTCTGCAGTTTTAAGCCGTTATATGATCCTCATGTTATTTGTAGAGCAGTCGTACTTTTTACACTTAGTTTCAAATTGCTATAAAGAAGACATAGCACAGCACTTGAAACCAGCTGAGAGACTTTTTTTTCCAGGAAATTTAAATCTTGTTGACTCGTTGTTTAAATGCTGACTTTCGTTTCAGGTAAACCACGTTTTTGCAAAAGAAATAAAAAAAGTTTTCTGTTGGGTAATTTCTTTAATTGGAAATATAACACTATGTATTGAGAGTCATTATACTGAAACAAACCCAACTCATATTTTCTGAAACATAATACAAATTCAGAATTAACTTTCTTACATTTTAATATAATTACCAACTGAACAATCTCTATGCTTCCATTCAGCACTTACTATTCTTTATTTTTTTTAAACTCCATTTCATTGAAAGGTTCCATAAACCACGTCAACCAAACCAATCTATATCTTCAGAATCAAACTATACATTTTTAGTTACTTTCTGGTTGTCATGTAGATTTATCAAAATATTTCAATATCAAACCAATTGGTTTCAGCCTTAGCTGCAGTTGATGATCGACTGCAGCTTGTCCAATTGCATATGGCAGGTAGCCCCCGAATAATGGCACAGTTTTCTAGCCACTGGAGGTTGGGTGAAGGAGTCCTCTTTGAACACAATATATTGTGGAACTGGAGCCTTTTTCTGTTTGCAGCACATCTCACAAGATACAGTATATGTGAAATTGAGGCGAGCTGACCGTGGGATAGATAATTTGTCCCCTTATTATGGGAGAGTTTGCCCACTAAGTGTGTGGTGGGGGGAGGGGATAAGCAGAGTGTATATATTGTCCAATTGGAGTCTTCTCCTCTACCTACATAATTCCATGTACTGGGGATAAAGCCAGAGTCAAGTGATTTTATATACCAGCAATAAAGACCTGTATCTACTCTGGGACAGGTGTTGTGTTCTATTATTCGAGAGACTGTCTACTCACTCATAGTCAGTAGGAAGTTCCAACATGGAACATTTAAATATCGAACAACTGGAGCTCCCAACACAATTGCATGGCCTAGCCCTATAAGAATCTAAATTAAGGTGTGGATTGCTTGTTTGAAAGTATTATCCACTTTGTTAAGTAACGTTTTTTAAATGCACTAATCCTTTGCGAACTATTGCTTGTACCATTTTCGAAAAAGGAATTAATGAGAGCTGCAATTAAAATGTAAAAAACCAAGAGGGAAAATATTGATTTAAAAAAAATGGAAATAATGCCACCGATAAATTATACAAGTGACTTTATTGATTAAAGACCCATGAATGGAACATCTGGGAAAATGTCTCTACTGGAGGATGTTACCAGACCTTGCAGAATATATCCATGTATCTTATTCTATGCAGTAATATTGCCATATTCTGTACAGCACAAACACTGAAGAATAATATTTTTTTTTGTAAAAGTTGTTTTCTGTTGCGGGAGTAATAAATCAGCTTGAAAGGTCAGGGCTATAGTTTTAAATACAGTTCACATGTATAAAAACATATATAATGGAAATTATATAACTGTTTTGAACTAATTTTTTTTCGATATTTGGATTGAAAAGGAAAGCAGAAGCCAAGCAACAAAGAGAAAATTGTTTAATTAAATATTATTTTTCTCCCAAATGATGACTTACATTTAATGTCATGATATAACTGATTACAATATACGTACACAATGAATAATACTGCTACATTTATTTAATTGCATAAGTGGGTTGAATAGAGAAATTATGTGTTTTTTTTTATAAAAAATTATTATAGCATCTGTTTGGATTACGTCTTGTGAGAGTTTATTATGGGATATCACAGTTATGGTTTGCATTACACACCCTTGGGTTAGGTGTTAGGCTATAATTTCCCCAGCCGCTAAATTATGGATGGCCAAATATTCAGAAAAAGTGAGATTTGCAAACAGGTGACACCTTTTGCCTACAGACAGAATTGAGATAAAATCCATGTATTAATTAATTCTTTTTGCAAACATCCAGGAAATCTAACAAACAGCAAAACAGTGAAAGTAGTTTTATTTCCTGTTCCCTCTCCTTCATTTAGAAGTATTCTTCCTATTTTATACTTTAATAAGTTCAGAAAATTTTACTTTACATCCAAAACGAAATATAACAGATAATTGACAGTTTGGCCTTGATTTAATATTGTTGGATAAACTTTTTCAAAAGATTCAATACTTTTGGCTAAACTTTTAAAAATATTTAATATTATAAAAATATTTACATTTTGTAATATTTTCATTTTTTTAATATTTTTTTATATATGATATTATTTTTAGATTTTAATATATATATATAAAAAAAAATCTCTCAAAAATATAAAATCTTATGGAAAGCTTATGGAACAATGACCTCGATTTAATAACTTCCCAACTGATTCAATATTGTTAGATTTAACAAAAAATATTTATCTACAGAAGTCCCCAATAACATTTATTGCAATTTTTGAAGATAAATCGTTTTGAAAGTTTTTTGTAACAGTATGGAATCATTTGGAAAGATGATTAAATGGAGGCCTATAATGAATCAAGGCCTTTACACGTCTCCAAAACGGGGCTCACACCAATACTATCTAATGAGTTCATAAATTTGCCTTGTAAAAAGATACGAAAAGATAAAAAAATCCCTACTAAATGGAAACAGGAGACCTTTATTTCTGTTGCTGATATTGCGACTGTGAATAAAACCCATGCATTGCTTATGTATACACACAGTTTGATATTTGACCACTAGCCAATGTGTTTGCATTTTGATACATGCAATAAAAATAATATTAATCTCTCCAAGTGTAGGAGGGTCGATCTCAAATATCTTGCAGTAAGCAACATATTTAAACCTACCAGCCTTGGGGCAATCCAAGTCATTAGCCTTCATGTAGTCTTCTAGATAAGAGTCTAATGAAGTAATTAATACATAATTTAGCCTAAAAGGTTGAAGTTGTTTTGCTAATTTATATTCAATGCTTGGGGTTTGGAAGTAAGGGCAGAACGTATGAACATCATTGATGGTATATCAGCAATAGGTAAAATTCCTTATTTCTTGCATTTGCTCAGTTCTAGTAATTTTTTTTATTTTTTTTATTTTGCAGTACACTAATAACATAATATAATATTATGTATATATTTTGCAGTATACTGATAGGAACATTTTCCTTCCATTTGGTTCAAAAATCAACTGAGAAAGAGTAACCAACCAGATGGAAAAACAGGAGGATCGTTTTTTTTTTTTAAATAAATCTAATTTTATATATTTATTAAATATATAATTTATAAATATATATATATATATATATTTTGGTTGTTCCTCCATTCTCACTTGATCTGGGAATATAATTAACATGTAATGACTGACCCCTAGTCATCATCATCATCATCATCATCATCATCATCTTTATCCCATAAATCATTACTCTTTTTAAAGCCATGGGCAGAATTTATAAGATTAACAACCACCTCGACTGTGCATTTTGATTAGTCTGTAATGCAGGTATATTTTGGCTCAGAATTCGGGAAATCTGTTGAACACTCGATCAGCCCAGATTCAGCTGAATTGCAGATCAGCCCGAAACAAATGTCCAAATCTACTAAATATTTTTTTTTTTAAAAGTCACAACACAAACAGATTGAAAATCTCACACAGATTTAAGTGTTTTAATTTTATGAGTGTCCAGAGGTCCCATTAGAGAGACAATAACTACATTTCAGAAGGACTGTGATTTCCAAAACCTGATTGTTTATGTAAGACATTTATTCTTCAATCTGAAAATGCTAAAAGTCTTGTCTTAACGTATTGTAACTGTAGGACTGTTATTCTTCAACATCTTCAACGGGCTTATCATCCACTCATCCAGCCATCCATCTGGATAGCGAAGTATCCAGAGGAAATGGTAGCCCAACTTGTCTATCAGTTCTTTGCTATTTCTCTAACTTTTTCCTTTCCCAATGAGTGCATTTCTATTGTTTTCTCCAGACAGATTTTACATTCACAAAACAGCCCTATTTATGCACTATATAAATCCTAAAAAGGCTTTTATTATTATTATTATGTTATTTATATAGCGCCATCAAATTCTGCAGCGCTTTACAGTGGGTGGACGAATAGACATGTAGTTGTAACCAGACAAGTTGGACACACAGGAACAGAGGGGTTGAGGGCCCTGCTCAATGAGCTTACATGCTAGAGGGAGTGGGGTAAAAGGACACAAAAAGGTAAGGATAGTATTAGACTAGTGACAGTTGCAAGAGAGGAATCAGTCGGGAGCTATTAACAGTTTAATTAATACGCTTTTATGAAGAAGTGGGTTTTTAATGATTTTTTGAAGGAGTGGAGCCTGGGTGAGCATCTAACGTGCTGGCTAGCTTTAGTCTGCCTAGTGGTCGATCTTCCCAGTATACCGTGGAGTACAGTCAGGGTAATATGAATGTAGAAGATGTCATGAATGAATTCGTACAACTGTCAAACTTATTCTATCATTGTCCATCCAGACCATATAAATAATGGCTTCTGTTCGGCTAAATGAAAACGATTAACGATTTGTATTTGCATAGTTTTGTTCACATGTTATTATAGTTATAACTTATTTGTATTTTGACCATTGAAAAAAAAATATTTAGGAGTTTTTCGTTTTTTTGTTTTTCATAGAACTTCTATGAGTGATACAGTTTATCATGGAAGAAAATGTGTTTTTCTTGTCTGTTCCCACGCAGAGCTTCACACCACTCAGAGCTTCACACCTCGCTGCACTTGTTGTGTAAAACCAAAATCCAAATAAAATCACTGAAGCTCTACAGTAAGGAAAATGCAAACTAACACTACGCTTTGTGTATGCATTCCCTTGCATCCAGTTTCGAGCGGGAGAAAATATTGCTCGTATCATTCACCGCAGACATTTTAATAATGTAAATTATATCTTGCACACAAATTAGACGAAGACAACAAGTGGAATAATTGCGGAGACAATATGTGTTACGTACAACTTCTCATGCAAGTTCAGAAATAATGCGCAGCATTGACAAAGTTCATCTCTCCGCATCCAGTTAATTTGAAACAGAAAACAACCGAGCAAATTATGACAGCTCTGTTAGTTTACTTTGAAAAACACTAACAAAATGCTGGAACCCGGAACAGCTGATTTCACACATAGTTAAGGGTATACTTAACTCTTGTTCCTACGGGCATTAATGCATGTGGCCATCACATACAGTTGAGAGCAGTCAATATTGTTTCCTACTATTATCCTTCATTATCTCTGCCCCACCTTTCCCTCCCCCCAAGTACATGAAAAGGGATGTAGAGTCAAGTTGTCAATGGATTTCATTCCAAGGAAGACATTTGTTTGATACTTTTGCCAGTGTTAGATATCCCCATCCAGATTTTAACAGAGACACTTCAGCATGCCAGGAATTTAAATAGAATGTGTCAACAAGATGAAATTCAATGTGTTACAAGCTTGAGTGCCCATTAGAGATTGACGAAGGAAGGTGTGATGCATGATTATGCTTTTATGCATGTGGTTAGCGAAGAAGAAATGTGTGCACCTCAGCAGTGGCTATAATAACGGGAAACATCTGCTTTCTATTCATTTCCATGGAGACTTCTATGCAGGCTACGTCCTTTGACACCAGCTCTCAGAGACAGGTATTTTTCTCTCATTGCTTGCCTAAAACACCATCTGGCCCTGGAGAGAGCAGAAATTCATTTCACAGCAAAGAAAAGAAATACAGGAACAGATCGAAAGTATATATAACTGCATTGAATCACTGCTTAAAGGGTTATTGTAACCTTCTTAAAAAGAAAAAAGTAGTTTTTGTACGTTGAGGTGCCCTATTGAGCACTATTTAGTACCCCCATGTCCCTAAACATAGCCCTAAAACCTGCAAAAAAGGCTATTTACTTACCTTGAATCCAGCACCAGGTAAAACTCCCAGCGTTTCATTTCATGTCTCTTTCACCAATGTCACCAACGGCCGTAGAGAAGCCTTTTATTGGACAATTTCGCAAGCTCAGCGGACATGCGCATGCTCTAAGCAGGCGGTGATAGGAAGTACATTTATAGGGAAAAATTGATATTGGCTATGAAGGGAGGCGGGATGGAGGGAGGGGAGGAAGAACAAGTTTACCAAGGCAAGGGAGAATTTGGTTGCATCTGTCACCAGTGTGTTAAGCGTGCTCACAACAGGCATAATTTTTGCACAGAATTGATATTAGGCAGCCCAGAACAGAGTTGCCTAATTCATGTGTGCCCGGAATGAACTAATACCCTAACCACAAAAGAGATTATATCACGTTGAACCACTGCACATCCAAACTCCTACCACCATAACCACTTTAAAACACTTTAAAAGTGTAAAAGTGTCTGTGTGTCTGTGTGTCTGTCTGTGTGTCTGTCTGTCTGTTCGTATATCTATCTATCCATCCATCCAGTGGAAACTATAGCTAAGCTGTCCTAACATTCCTTTCCAATTCCACTTAGAGGTTCTAAAACATCACATGAACTACTGACAATCGAGTCTGTAGAACCGTAGGATGTTATGGAGTAATTTAATGCATAATTCAGCATTGTGTCTCTTTTCCGAAGATGTTTTCTTCCTTAAGATTAGGGCGATGCATAGATATGGAGTTAAATCTACAATTCTTTTAATGTTTGGGATGATTTGGGCATTTTGAGGTTGTGCCTTCTTCCTCTAGAAAACTATTTGCAAAAATGTCAGCAAATGCCGAAAGCTATTTATCTGGGGCAAAGTATCTGGCTTAGAATATTCTCGCTGTTGCTCTACTGAGATATTCTTTTTGTTCACTATTTGATTTGCAAAGAAGCTGCAGGTGATATAAAGCTTTATTCTATCTGAAAGTTAGAAAGCAAAAAGAATCAAAGTACCCCAAGCCTTTTAAAGATCCATAGCTTATATATATAATCATATCATTTCATAATATCATATTATTTGGTTTAACACATTTGAGTATAATTTATCCGTAATACCGTAGAGTTATTTAGAAAAATTACCATTGTTAAACTGTCTTTCAATTGTTTTCAGACTTTAGATATTTGATGTTTTCCCTCATCTTTCTATAGTTTATTTCTTGTACTGTCTGAAACATTGGCATAAAAGCCCAAATACCATGTTTTGTCACAAACCAGCAACCAAAACAGGATGTAATTTTTAACTTTGCAAAAATGCCTCGGGAATATAATACAAATGTCTGAATGTGAGCATAGTGCCAATACAAAATAAGTGTAGTTATGTAGTTAAAACCAAGTATCTGTACAATAAAAGGATATGAATAGTATTATTAAGAATCTCCTAGTTTGTTCAATCTGTGACTTGTCTAGAATATATTAGCCATAAAAACTGACCATCCTAAACCAAGTGCTCATGTTTAGGCTTCAACATCCCATCACCTGACTCTGTTCTTATTAAAAAAAGTTGCTCATCCCTTAAGTGAGGATTTGACGTACCTTCTGAGCTACCCTGCCTCAATTCTGATCTCCTATAGTGTTTTGAGTTTACTTGGTTTTACATCCAACAATTGTCAATTGTAATATTTGGTGCTTATTGCCACTAAATCGTCTTTTACAATATGATGTGCCCACTGGTAAGCTCCTTTTTATTAGGCAGCATTATGCAGGTTTTGACATCGTATCTTCAAAAAATAAACGCTGCCCCCCTAATAATGGTGAGTTAGTTGCATGTCAAATGGAATGTGTGTGGTAGGCCCTTATTATAAAGCAATTAAATTAAATTTGCTGAACTCAATGTCATCTCCAATTCTAATCTGTTAGAAGTGCAGGGCTGATAAATGTTCCATCCACAGTAATGCACATAACAATATCTTACAATTCAGACATTTACTGACTTTAATTAGGAATTTCCTTTTTTTTTATAATATTGTTATATTGCTTTCTGATACTTGACAGCAGGGACAACATGTAGCCCTTCTTTCTCCCAAAAGGAGAACCAGCAGGTGGAGAAGTGGGAAGGATGATAAATGAAGTATGTGTGTGTAGGTCTGTGTGTAGTAGTGTGTCTATGAATATCTGTGCAGATGTATGTGATATAGTGTGTCTATATGTGAATGGTAGTATTTGCATATGTATGTGATTATCAGGTTGGAACATGTGACAAGATACATGTGACAAGTTATCCGCGTAGCTAATTAGATGTATATGTAAGGCTAATTCTGTACGCATGTGTTTCTAATTATGTGATTGCCAGCTGTTAGTTATTTACATGTTGCTAATTATTTATGCATTTGTGTGGACGATGAGGGTCCACAAAATGGTCTCACTGATGGACCTGCAAGTGGCGAGGTTGATGCTGTCCCTTTTAAGAACACTTTGGTCTGTGCAGGAATAGATTGATTTATTACAAAAAAGAAATCCACGTGCAAATATTTATTCGGTCTCATGAAAGTTATATTGTTTCATTGCAGCAACATATTAATATACTGTGTAAACCTTTGTAGAAAACAAAAACCTTGGGTTTTAACTTGAAATTCTAAGCAAGTCTATTGTTGGAAGGAATCCATGCTTGAAACTTGAAGGATCTTCATATTTCACAACAGACGTTCAATGCCTTCTGAATGAGCTAATATCGTACACGATTTTCAGTAGAACATATTCACAAAACACTTCTGAATATCACTCAAAACATGTAGTTGATATTAATACATAAACCATGCCTTGTGTAATATATATATTTTAGAAGTAGTTATATTATCCTGTGGGGTTGTTTTTTTCTTTGAAATACACAGGAACACGGCAAACTCAATTGCAACATTTTATACAAGTTGCCTGATTTGTTTCTCCTGGTAAATGGTCCGTGTAAAAAAAAACACCCACAGGCTTCAACACAAAAACTTACAAATACAATTACTATGAATGGAAATCTGACTGCTGTTTGAACTGTTTACAAATATGTGTCATTTTGATTCAATAAATATCTATTTATTAAGCAAAGCTACAGTGTTTAGAACATAATAGTTTTGTAAAGTTGACATCACTGGAAAATGTAAAGATCTGACTAGCTCATCATACTCAAAGCTTTCCCGCTGTCCCTAAAGTACTTTAGGAAGTCACAAAGACTCAAGAGGAAAGAAATATTAATTGGCCGGCATCTCATATCTTGGCTAATGACTGTTCAGGAATGAACCACACAGAAAGCACTGAACAGAAGTGTCGCCATCGGGAGGGGTCGTGATTGGGTTAAGGCATTTCAATCAGTTTAGTTATTTCAACCAGTTTACAAAGGTTAACAGGAAACACAAACACAGAATGTTCGGTGGAAAATTGGCAAGTGATCACAATCCTTAATCAATACTCTGATGAACAGGACATTTTACAAACCCAGCTATGAAGCAGTGTGGTGGAAGTGTTTGCAGTCACCGAGTGAACAAGGAATTCTTGGTTGTACTAAATATTTATACAAAATTCTCTCAGCGAGTTAAAATGAAGGAACATTATTACATATTTCTATTTACTTAGACACCTTCTATGTTGAAATGTTGCCAGGTTCTCTTTGTTGGATCGTTGCACAAGCAGATCTGTTGCCAAGTATATTTCGATGAATGCCAACTTACTTTCGTCATTGTCTTGTGTGTTTAGTTTATCCATAAGACATAAGACTATATAAATGAAATGATAAATATAGCAGTGCAACATAAGGTACTGTTTCATTCACTTGTCCTTTACTACTTTGTAATTCAAATATTCATAGACTTGTTTTGGTGAGAACACAGAAGCACAAGTATTCATTGTTGCGTTTGATGGACGTATCCTAAAAAGTGCTACTTTGTTCTCCAGTATGGGAATTAACTTAACGAGATTCTTAAAAAGCAGGTGACCTAAATACCTGGTTTCTTTTTCTACCCTACCCATTAGCGGATTGAAACAAAATTTCATTTCCACCCATTAAGTAAATTGTAAAATAAAAGGGACACTTTTCCAATCTATAGGCACTTGAAGTGATTTAGTTTATAAATGCTATATGTTTGCCATCCACTTAGACATTTGATTAACTGAGAAAAATAAGAATATTCAAATTATCATAAAGATAATTGGCACATTAATTCTAGTGCTACAGCTTATCTGTTTCAATCCATTATCAGCTTGTTTGAACACAGTCTAAGCGCAAGTATTTCAATGATGAATTACAGCAATGAATTAGAGCAATTATTTGTTCATGCTTAATTAAGGCTCATCTAACCCGATATCTCGTTTTAGATTAGATTGCTAAATGTTATTCCAGTGTCCACTAAGAGAAAGGCAACACAATCCATTAAAAACATTCATCATTTTGTTTAAATATTGAATTAAAGATATACCATTCAAACAACGATACTGCAAGTGTACAATTAGTAATGGGGTAGACCCTCGCAAAATCAATGATGAGTTAGTAATCACCCCAGCTAAGCCAGGTGTCTGATTAGCAGCCTTTTATGAGTGTATTATTTTTAGCAGTGCTCCGGAAACGTACACAGTCATGTAGATTAAAGAGAAATTATCACCTTATTACAATTTATTGAAAATGAACGCGACGGGGCGAGGAGATTAGCCTTGAAATGTACTCTAAACGGAAACTGCCTACTGAATCCCAATTACATTACAGTAAAGCTCCGACTAAGGACGAGGTGGCGAGGTCACCTCTGCAGAGGGGATATACGGAATACGCGTGGTGTAGACTGAGCTGAGGTCATGCCACCCTGCGTGATGCATTGTTTATGAGGACAAATTAAAAACACTTGTAGATGACACGGATCCGAGACCGGACAGAGCTCAATAGCTTGCATCACAGTGAGCAATACATTACGAGAAACATACGTAATGTATACACGACACGTGTTTTGTCAGTTTCAGTATCTTATGGTTGCTATCGCTGGGTTAGAATCCAGTATTCTATGTGCAAATAATTTTGTTTCCTTCTTTAAAAGTGCTAACAAGGTATGAGTTATCCATGTTATTCTACACTAAATATTATTATTAGCATTGATATAGCGCCGACATATTCCACAGCAGTAGAATTATACAATGAGGTTTTTGGAAAACAAATAATTTACATACAAAACACTTACAGAGACAAGACATGAAGAAGGCCCTGTTCAAAGGAGCTTACAATCTATGCAGAAGGGATAACAACACACAAGAGGAATAACAGCATTTCAGAAGGGAGGAGGGATTGATAGATAAGATGCATGTGTTGAAATAATCTAGTCAAAGTGGTGTGTGCAGCAAGCGAACAGTGGAAGGAAGATGTAGTGAGCTGGGCTGTGGAGGAGAAGAAACTGATGAAGATACTTGTTATCAGAGAAGCGTTACCCGTTAAGATATTAGAACATCATTCATGTTGTGGTATGTTGTCCTAATGACAAAACATTTAAGGGACCACTAAGAAATAAGGTAAAAGATTACAGGGAGTGCAGAATTATTAGGCAAGTTGTATTTTTGAGGATTAATTTTATTATTGAACAACAACCATGTTCTCAATGAACCCAAAAAACTCATTAATATCAAAGCTGAATATTTTTGGAAGTAGTTTTTAGTTTGTTTTTAGTTATAGCTATTTTAGGGGGATATCTGTGTGTGCAGGTGACTATTACTGTGCATAATTATTAGGCAACTTAACAAAAAACAAATATATACCCATTTCAATTATTTATTTTTACCAGTGAAACCAATATAACATCTCAACATTCACAAATATACATTTCTGACATTCAAAAACATAACAAAAACAAATCAGTGACCAATATAGCCACCTTTCTTTGCAAGGACACTCAAAAGCCTGCCATCCATGGATTCTGTCAGTGTTTTGATCTGTTCACCATCAACATTGCATGCAGCAGCAACCACAGCCTCCCAGACACTGTTCAGAGAGGTGTACTGTTTTCCCTCCTTGTAAATCTCACATTTGATGATGGACCACAGGTTCTCAATGGGGTTCAGATCAGGTGAACAAGGAGGCCATGTCATTAGATTTTCTTCTTTTATACCCTTTCTTGCCAGCCACGCTGTGGAGTACTTGGACGCGTGTGATGGAGCATTGTCCTGCATGAAAATCATGTTTTTCTTGAAGGATGCAGACTTCTTCCTGTACCACTGCTTGAAGAAGGTGTCTTCCAGAAACTGGGAGTTGAGCTTGACTCCATCCTCAACCCGAAAAGGCCCCACAAGCTCATCTTTGATGATACCAGCCCAAACCAGTACTCCACCTCCACCTTGCTGGCGCCTGAGTCGGACTTGAGCTCTCTGCCCTTTACCAATCCATCCATCTGGCCCATCAAGACTCACTCTCATTTCATCAGTCCATAAAACCTTAGAAAAATCAGTCTTGAGATATTTCTTGGCCCAGTCTTGACGTTTCAGCTTGTGTGTCTTGTTCAGTGGTGGTCGTCTTTCAGCCTTTCTTACCTTGGCCATGTCTCTGAGTATTGCACACCTTGTGCTTTCGGGCACTCCAGTGATGTTGCAGCTCTGAAATATGGCCAAACTAGTGGCAAGTGGCATCTTGGCAGCTGCACGCTTGACTTTTCTCAGTTCATGGGCAGTTATTTTGCGCCTTGGTTTCTCCACACGCTTCTTGCGACCCTGTTGACTATTTTGAATGAAACGCTTGATTGTTCGATGATCACGCTTCAGAAGCTTTGCAATTTTAAGAGTGCTGCATCCCTCTGCAAGATATCTCACTATTTTTAACTTTTCTGAGCCTGTCAAGTCCTTCTTTTGACCCATTTTGCCAAAGGAAAGGAGGTTGCCTAATAATTATGCACACCTGATATAGGGTGTTGATGTCATTAGACCACACCCCTTCTCATTACAGAGATGCACATCACCTAATATGCTTAATTGGTAGTAGGCTTTCGAGCCTATACAGCTTGGAGTAAGACAACGTGCATAAAGAGGATGATGTGGTCAAAATACTCATTTGCCTAATAATTCTGCACGCAGTGTATTGATAAAATACTTACTCTGTCAAGGAAAGAATGAAACAAACTTTATCAATTGGATGGGGTAGGGAGGACCAATGGAAAACTCCTTATACAGGAACTTGCCATATGTACATCTGTACAGATACACTAGTATTCGTCTGGGCCAGGGGAAAGCAACCTTCAGCACTCCAGATGTTGTGGGTTACATCTACCATAACGCTCTCACAACCACTATGCTGGCAAAGCATCAGGGGATTTATAGTCCACAACATTTGGAGTTTGGAAAGTTGCTTACCCCTGGTCTAGGCAAGGACTGTGGGCAACGAGTTGCATTCAATCCAGATATTAAGTCATTGAAAATTTATGTCATTGATTTAATCTGTTATTAATTAACACTTTTAAGGGACATACTTCACTTGACTATTATTTATTTTTTAACACAGCAAGGAAATGCTTTAAAACACAAATCAATATAAAGCAAGCAAAGCTTTGAAAAGTATGTAATAAACATTTATAAACTTGCCATAAACTTGGTCAGATGGCATTACTGGGCACGCCTCTTAGTTAGTGGAGTTACTTCAGGCTCCCTCCACCTTCCTTCATACATACCCATCTCAGTTTCCGACCAGTCCATTGATGACAGAAAGAGGACATCTTTCAATAGAAGTAGGAGAGAGGAGTCTGACACCGGAGCATGCACTGCAAGATCACACTGACCAGACCTCTCTTCTCCTTCTGTCAGGATATTGCAAGTTGAAGAGATCTTCTAACTGCACATCTGTGAATCTGCTAGGAAAACCCAATGCACGTTTGTGGCTGTTAAGTCAGCATCCCCCAAGGAGTGAGTGTGGAAAGTATTAGAAGATAGATATGAAAAAACACATTTACCCGTGTTTTTTTTTAGCCTGCAGAGTGAGGCAACTGTCTTATTCAAAGCCAAAGAGTGACGCTTGTCCCTTGGTGATAACATTGTTTTATTGCACAACGAGGGAGAACTTCTCATTGGAAAGCTTCAGAGGAAAACTCAGGATATGTTTAATCCCACCAGGAGAAGGGGCCTGGCAAATCCCATTCTACCATGTTTTTGACTCACCATCCATCATAAAGGGGTATTTAAAAGCAAGACACATGTACGATAGATGACTCCTTGTCCTTAAAATTGCAACAAAACACAAGGAATAATACTTGATTTATGTATTTGATAACAAAAATGAATGTGTTCCAGCATTATGTTATACTGTAGAAAGAAGATAACTAAATTAGTGGTTCCCTTTATATGATGTGAATTTGTTAAAATGTTGACATGAAAAATATAGATAAAAAAAAATTAAAAACTAAACAGATTTACCAAGGCATTTTAAGATAAGACATTTTCAGCAAGTTCTAAGTTGTAATATGTTTTAACTACTTTATCCTCTTTGCATTAAGCAGCTTCTTAACCACTGCTTAGATTGAACAAGTTCTGTCAGGGTTCACAATATGTGGATGTCTTCCCAATTTGTTTAACCTGAGCCTCAGAATAACCTTAGTAGACTATCTATGTCCTCAGAGAACTTTTTCCCAGGGTCACTTTTGATCCCGTTTTGGGTTAATCATGTGCAAGGTCTGGCCTACTTGGCATTGCTACTCAGCTCTGTTCCCAGTGTACCAACTTTTATCACTTATCCTTGCTTCTGTCCTGTCCCTACTCATGTACTTTAGTTATATCAGCATGAACACTAATACCCAGTGATTCCAAGGTATCATCTTCTTTTTCAATATGTCAAAGATCTGCCCTATTCCCACCTAATGTTGCTGTGTTCCCACTAAGCTCTGCTGTTTTCCAGATCCACCCTGCCGTGTTATAACCAAGCTCTGCTGTGATCCCGTACCACCCAACTGGGTTATCACCAAGCTCTGCTGTGATCCAATTCCACCCTGCCGTCTTACCACCAAGCTCTGGTGGGTGCCAATTCCACCCTGCTGTGTTCCCACCTACTATGCTGTGTTTCAGTTTTTCCCTTCATTGCTCCCACCAAGCTCTGCTGTGTTCCAGTACCAACATGCCATGTTATCACGAAGCTCTGCTGTGATCCAGTCCCACCATGCCATGTTATCACGAAGCTCTGCTGTGATCCAGTCCCACCATGCCATGTTATCACGAAGCTCTGCTGTGATCCAGTCCCACCATGCCATGTTATCACGAAGCTCTGCTGTGATCCAGTACCACCATGCCATGTTATCACAAAGCTCTGCTGTGATCCAGTACCACCATGCCATGTTATCACGAAGCTCTGCTGTGTTCCAGTCCCACCCTGCTGTGTTCTCGTCCCACACTACTGCGTTACCACCTAGCTCTCCTGTGTTCCAATCCTACTCTGCTGTGTTCCCACCTAGATCTGCTATTCCAATTCCAAACTGCCATGTTCCCACTTAACTCTGATGTCTTCCAATTCCACCCTCCCGTGTTCCAGCCTTCCTTTGCTGTGTTCCATTTTATTTTTGTTTTATTATTTTTTTATGTTCCTGCTTAGCCCTGCCATAATCCACTACCCTTGTGCTGTGTTGCAGTCCTTGTTTTTGTCAATTGTGAACTTATTATTTATTTTATCAAAGTATAGTTTGTAAATTTACTTGAATCATGTTCCCCCCCACCCCTCCCATTTTCTTTCTTTGCTTCGGGTGGAAGTATTTCCAGTTGCTACATTGAATTCCTGCATTCTTAGTGAGATTCCATAAGTTCCTGCCCCCGTACACCAGTCCCAACATGGTTCAAGCACAAATACCCTCTCTGCAATATGTGGACTGTCCAGATAAGCTCCTACAGATACAGAGATCTGAATGCATTTCACATCCTTCAAATCATGTTGTAATCTCCCCCGGTACAAGCGCACCAGAGCTCCCAGCTCTTGTGATGTTCATGGGATGTCAGAAGGGCAGCCTAGTTTAATTGTTAACATTATTCATCTATTGATGCATAAAAAGAATTAAAATGGACACTTCTGGTTTTGATCATCCGGCTAGGGAAAGACAAGTCCCTATAAACTTTGACTCAAGATGTTGGTTGGTTAATAGGAATTTTCTGCAAAGTAGCTATCAGAACTACTGAAGTCTGATAAGAGAGGGTAAGGATTAAAAGGGATTGATATTGAACATCAAAGGCGAAGTCTTCCTTGCAACAAGAGCAACAGGGAGAAATCTCTGGGGGAGATGATGCAGAGCTGCAGAGCTTGTATTCGGGGAGGGAAAGGAGCAGCTAGGAGAGGACGTAGCTTGAAAGCAAATCAGATGTAATGGCATTTTAGAGTCGGATTCTGAGCAGATGGTTTGCAGCTTTCTGCAGGAATTTTTTGGTCCAGTGTTGAGGAAGGGAAGACAAACATCTGTCTCCTTCCCGATGTTTACACAGGTATCTTACCCAAACAGAGAACATGTCCTGTTGTTTGTATGAAGATTTGCTGTATCATATTAAGATGTAACTGTGCTGGTTTTAACTGCTGGTTATCTTCATGCGTAACACACCGGGGAAGATAAGACATACCTTACAGGCAGATCTAAGGAAATATGTTTTCATTTCTTACTGTATATTTTTGAAATACCAAAAAATGCCACAATGGTGTTATTTTGTTTAAAGCAGATACGTCCCATGTGAGTTTATTGCAAAATATTATTCATCATGAAAAAGTAATTCTGTGTTTTCTTTATATGTTCCCATTTTAAAGTTAAAGGGGCACTATGGTCAACAGAACAACTACAGCTTAATGTATAATATACAGCTTAATGTAGTTGTTCTAGTGTCTATAGCCTGTACCTGCAGGTTTTTTTCATGTAACCACAGTGTTTACATTGCTTACTAGTAACACCTCTAGTGGCAGTAACTATATGTGCTTCCTGGGTCAGTGCTGCACAGTGTTCAGTGTATCCATGTGGGGTCAATCGCGGTGAGATCAATGCAGCATGGGAAAAAAGGTAAATAAAATCACCTTTTTTTAAAGGGGGTAAGAGCACTTTCCAAACTGATCTTATTGATTTTTTTGATTGGGCAACTAGAATACTAGATCAGGGTGGTGCAGTAAACGTTGCTCACCTAGATTTCAGTAAGGATTTTGACACTGTTCTACATAGAAGGCTTATCAAAAAACTGCAATCTTTAAGTTTGGATTTCAGTATTGTTGAATGGGTTAGGCAGTGGCCATGGGGCCCCGGTGCGAAAACTGATTCGTGGCCTCCCCCCCCCCCCCGCGCGCGCTCGCTTACTCTGCACGGGCTGGGGCCGCAACACATGGCGGCGGGCACCTGGTCACAGGGCTGTGACCCCTGCGACCGCCGTATGTACGCCAGTGCATGCATAAGCACATACATTTAAAGGACCACTACAGACACCCAGATCACATCTGCTCAATGAAGTGGTCTAGGTGCCAGGTCTCTCTAGTTTTAACCCTGCAGCTGAAAACATAGCAGTTTCAGAGAAACTGCTATGTTTCACTGAGGGTTAATCCAGCCTCTAGTGGCTGTCTCATTGACAGCTGCTAGAGGAGCTTCTGTGATTCTCACTGTGAAAATCACAGTGAGAAGACGCTGAATGTCCATAGGAAAGCATTGAGTAATGCTTTCCTATGGGCAGTTTGAATGCACGCGTGGCTCTTGCCACGCATGCGCATTTGGAACTGAGAGGCGGATCGGGGCGGAGAGATCCCCAGCGCCAAGGGAGTCCGGCGTTGGAGAAAGGTAAGTGCTTAAGACACACACACACACACTCTCATGAACAGACCCATACACACTAGCTAACAGACACACACATTTACTGACCGACACACACTCAGTGACAGACATACATACACACTCACTGACAGACAGACACACACTCACTAACAGACGCGCACAAACACACTCAGTAACAAACACACACAGTAGCACACTTACTGACACACTCTAACACTAACACACACACACACACTCTAACACTAACACAAACACTCTAACACTAACACACACACACACACTAACACACACACACTCACACACACACTCTAACACACACACACACACACACTCACACACACTAACACACATACTCACACACACACACTCTAACACACATACTTTTTTTATTTAATCCCCCCAGCCTCCTTACCTTTGGGATAGCTGAGGGGATTCCCTGGGGTCCAGTGGTGTCACCAGGCGGGCAGGCAGGCTGGCGAGTGTGCGAGGGAGCACTCTGCCCTGAGTGCTTCCTCTTCAGCTCCCTCACGCACCGCACCGATACCGGAGCCGGAAGATGACGTCATCTTCCGGCTCCGGTATCAGTGCGGTGCGCGAGGGAGCTGAAGAGGAAGCACTCAGGGGAGAGTGCTCACTTGCGCACCCACCAGCCGGGTGCCACCAGGGCCAGCCTCGGGGGGCCCTGAGGTGGGCGGCTCCTGGGCCCCCCAGGAGAAGAGGCTGGCCCAGTGGGTACATACCAGGGTCACCGGTATGTACGCCACTGGCAGTGGCTGAGTGACAGGCAACAGAGGGTTGTAGTCAATGGAGTATATTTGAAGCATGGTCTTGTCACCATTGGGGTACCTGAGGGATCTGTACTAGTTTTCAGTAAGGCTTTTGACACTGTTGCACATAGAATGCTAATCAATAAACTGCAATCTTTAAAGGGACTCTCCAGAGCCAGGAAAACAATCAATTTTCCTGGCACTGCAGGTCTCCTCTCCCTCCCACCTCCCATCCCCGGTTGCTGAAGGGGTGAAAACCCCTTCAGTCACTTACCAAAGGCAGCGACGATGTTACTCGTCGCGGCTACTTCCTCCGCCACTGCTCCTCCCCTTCATCACGTCAGCCGGCGGGGGAGACTGATCCCGCCCGCCGGCTGGGGAGACCTAATGCGCATACGCGGAAATGCCGCGCACGCACATTAGACCTCTCCATAGGAAAGCATTGAAAATGCTTTTCAATGCTTTCCTATGGGTATTTTTGCGACGCTGGAGGTCCTCACACAACGTGAGGACGTCCAGTGACGCCATAGCACAGAAAACCTGTGCTATGGACCAGGAAGTGCCCTCTAGTGGCTGTCTGGTAGACGGCCACTAGGGGAGGACTTAACCCTGCAAAGTAATAATTGCAGTTTATGAAAACTGCAATAATTACAGATGCAGGGTTAAGGGTAGTGGGAGTTGGCACCCAGACCACTCCAATGGGCAGAAGGGGTCTGGGTGCCTGGAGTGTCCCTTTAAGTTTGGACTCCAATATTGTTGAATGGGTAAGGCAGTGGCTGAGTTACAGGCAACAGAGGGTTGTAGTCAATTGAGTATATTTGAAGCATGGTCTTGTCACCAGTGGGGTACCTCAGTGATCTGTACTTGGACCCATTCTCTTTAATATTTTTATTAGTGATATTGCAGAATGACTTGATGGTAAGATATGTCTTTTTGCTGATGATACTAAGATATGTAACAGGGTTGATGTTTCAGGAGGGATAAACCAAATGGGAAATGATTTAGGTAAACTAGAAAAATTATTCCATCTGAGGAAAGGGATTTAGGGGTAATTATTTCAGATGACTTAAAGGTAGGCAGACAAAGTAATAGAGCAGCAGGAAATGCTAGCAGAATGCTTGGTTGTATAGGGAGAGGTATTAGCAGTAGAAAGAGGGAAGTGCTCATGCCATTGTACAGAACACTGGTAAGACCTCACTTGGAGTATTGTACGCAGTACTGGAGACCGTATCTGCTGAAGGATATTGATACTTTAGAGAGAGTTCAGAGAAGGGCTACTAAACTGGTTCATGGATTGCAAGATAAAACTTACCAGGAAAGGTTAAAGGAACTTAACATGTATAGCATGGAGGAAATACAAGACAGGGGGGATGTGATAGAAACTGTTACGACACGCACCGCCAGGTAGATGAAGCCGCCGTTTAGTGAATAATCCCCTTTCTCCAGAAATGCAGTTTTAATCCAGCCGATCGTCAAACTCCCGAAAGGAGCATACGAACGCGGCAACTCCCGATTAGCAATTCAGTCGAACTCATTTCACAGCTAGAAATAACGAAAAGCGCTGTTCCAATAGTAATTCCCCCTCCCCACAAACGAGACAGAAGCTCCGTATTGAGGGTCAAACAAGATCTGGGTTCACTGTGGGCTACCCGCCCGTATTTATGCGGGTCTCCCACTTGGTGGACACTCCCCTAGGGGACCAAATGGAAGACTGTAATTACAGTAGGACAAAAGTACAGTTCAGACATACAGTCATAGACTTTTCCCACAATGCATTATGTTTCCCTCCCCTCTGCCCTGGAGATAATTGGGAAGTAATTAAATTATCTCCAGGACAAAGGCACATCGCCATTTTAAACACAAAAGCAGAAAGTACATGAAAATATATAACTTTATAATAACCGAATATTTTACATTCGTATCACATATCCCCAGATAGCCTGGATCTGAGTGCATATTATTGACGAATAGTGCTCAGATCCCATGCATATAGTTCAATCACCATGGAGTCAAAGTTTGTACAGTCCTTCGGTATGCGATTGACTCCATGGGAAGGCTACCTGGGTTCAGTACTTTTGTATGCAGTAAAAACTCCTGAACAGCCGGTGTTCGTACGTGTTCGTCGAGACAGCTAGGCGACACGTTGGTTCAGCGGTGTTCGGCAGAGAGAGTGTCCGTTTTTAGTTCCATGAAATTAGAGCCGAACACCGCTGGGCTTTCGTGCATTTTAAAATGGCCGCTGCCTCGTGGTCGACATACGAACGACGACTACCCTGAAATCGGTTTCATTGAGAAGTGTCTGCGGTTAACCACAACGTTCTAATTGGGATCAAGAGGTTAACCAGTAGCACACTTCTATTCTGGGTGGCCATCCGTTCGGTAGCTTTGTTCGGTAAAAATAGTAATTCGTACGGTTGGGCTATAGGAAATAGCCATTATACGCAAGTACAGCAAAATAGACGAATCCATCATAACAGACAGACGGATGGTTTTGTCACAGAAACATTTAAATACATAAAGGACATCAACACAGTAAAGGAGGAGACTATATTTAAAAGAAGAAAAACTGCAAAGGTTTAACAAATAATATCAGGAAGTATTACTTTACTGAGAGGGTTGTGGGAGCATGAAATAGTCTTCTAGCTGAAGTTGTAGAGGTTAACACAGTGAAGGAGTTTAAGCATAAGGCTATCCTAGCTATAAGATAAGGCCAGGGACTAATGACAGTAGTTAGAAAATTGGGCAGACTAGATGAGCCGAATGGTTCTTATCTTCTGTCACATTCTATGTTTCTATGTTTCACTTAAATACATGTTTGTGTTCCTGACACTATAGTGTTCCTTTAAAATGAAAGCACAGCACAGAGTACTTTCACTGTTCGAGTGGCACAAAATAAATCTTTGCTGTAATCATCAGCCACAGGTCATATAATGTTATTTGTGGCTGATGTTATCTACACCTTTCTTGCACAATGTTTTCCTGCAATAATGTATAAGTAGATGCAGAAAACCACTGTTTCTTGTAAAATACAATACTCACAATAATACTAGGAAAACACTAGGGCAAAGATGGCTGCCAAGAATTAATAGCAGCTCCAAGGGAGGCTGGGCCTGACTGCCATGCTCACCAGTCGCATGCTGGAGAGGCTCCTGTGTTATTTGAGTCCTTTTTGAGTAAATATTTAGGTTTACTGTTGCTGTTAGTGCCATATACATTGCATGCTCGCCTTAGCCTCCTTATACCTTATTTGCATACATAACTCAGAAGTGTCAACCTGTATGCTTTATAATGTACAGTTACCTCTAACAGCGTGGTATATAATAAGCAACAGCTCCCTAGCAGATTACCCTGGCAGACTGGTGCTAATCTCTCTTGCCTGAGCTGACTGTTGCCCAATATACACGTACTTTGATTTCTGATTGTTTTATTTTTCTTCTTATAAAATGTGCAACTATCTCAACAACATGTCTAAAGTAGCCTTTGAGTACCAGCTATAATCTTGCTGATATGTTTTACCAGGTCTGTATGTAAAACTTTGAACTATAAAATAAAGATCGGCAAAAAAAAATAGCTGCTCCAAAAGGTAATTATAAATCTAATAATATCATTTCCTGTCCATTACATATCATGTGAAGGGTGTAACTAATGAGTGTTTGAAGAATAGGAGAAATTCCAACATATATTTGTTTTTTTTTAAAAGAAAGCTATAGAAAATATAGCTTGTAATTTCATTGATTTTTATTCATTTTTCATGCAGTGTTCTTGCGAGAAATTCCATGTAGAATGGAGCTCTAATCCCTCTTTATTTTTTTTTATGAAGTCAGCTCTAGGTTTTAATTCCTGCATTTCGAGCACTCAAGCGAATAATGACTGAGGTTTGCTTTTCGGAGTATTTTTGGTGTCCTCTCCTTTCTACATATCTACCAAGTGGGATATAAGCTATATATTATTCGTAAATTGAAAAATGTGAGACTTATGCAGTCCAGTGATCTCAAGTTAGGGAAATGTACTGCCAAAATGTTAAGTGCCTGCAATTAACTGTTCATATTTAATTAACTTTGTCAATTACTGGTTCCAGTACTACAGCTTGAAACGGAAATCCCAGTTTGCTTGCAGTTTTGATAACCGTGGTTTGAGAACTGGTTGAATCCATTGTCTTGATAATCCTTTATATTTTCTGGGTCCATTGGGTTAACCCCTAAAGGACACAAGATGGAAATATTCCGTCATGATTCCTTTTTATTCAAGAAGTTGTGTCTTTAAGGGGTTAAACCTTCTGTAGTTAGCTTTACAAATATTGGGGAATCATGGTTGAAACACATCTAATACATTGTGCTGATGGCCCAGCTAATCTCTAGCACATGTTCAGCAGTTTATAGAAGAGAGTGCTCTTCCAAAAATGTTACAAAAATAATACTTAACTAATGACAACAGGTAAAGAACCCATGTTTATTACAGACCGACCTACTGAGCTTTTCACGCTTTGTTGTAAACACATACAGTGGACGTATCTAGCAGTCTTGGAGCCTGATTCAATATTTTCAAATAAGCTTTTTAAAATGATTTAATATTTTTGTTGTAACATTTTAAAACATTTTATATTTTGGAAAATATTTTAATATTGTAACGTTTCGTCATTTTATTTTATATACTATATATTTTTGGATGATTTAATATTTAAAAAAAAAAAATTCAAAGTTTTTCCAAAAATATGAAATCATTTGAAAAGTTTATCCAACAATATTAGATCAGGGCCTTGGTTAACTAACATAATGATGTAATGTCAACAGGTAAAATTACTACTCAATGTGACAGCAACATATGTAAACACAAAAGAGTTTAGCATAATACATGCGCCCTCTTAAACGTAAGGGGAGAGAAATGCACAAAATTGAGAGTAATAGTAAGGATATGCAAAACATATTATTACACCATAAAGTAATGACATAAACCATTTTGAAATTCATCGGATACTGTTATTTTCTTATTCATGTTTGGTTCTCTAGACGATTCCACTAAAACAATATAATGTTATTTCATATAATTGGCCCTGCACCGTACAATTTTAAATCAAACATAAACATTATGGTGTATGTCGTAAAAAGAAAAGTAACAATGATAAGAAGCAGTAAAAGTAAATAATACAAATATAAAACAAGTCCCATATGGGTAGAATATGCAAAACAGGCAAAACAACACTGATCATTGGAAAACAAGATACGAATAAGGATAAAAAGGGTTCCGATAAGGTTGAAAAGTGGTAGCTTTGAGTTACGTGTTCTGAGACATCCAACTGGAATTAAATGATGTAGGTTTTATATTTTTACTGGTAGCATGGACATAAATGGGCGTGTGGAAAAATAAAAAGAAACTGATTAATTTAAGCATATTACCTTATTACAAAATATTGCTGTGTTCCAAGAAACATGGTATAAAATTATTTTGGACCCTAGACGTGAACAAAAAATCCATCAAAGAGGCACGAACTAAATCCCAGATACTCAAAGAGTATCAAAAAATGAAATCATAAAATTAAAACCTTTTAATGGAATTATGGAGGAATTCAACATTCCCCCCAAGGACACTTTTAACTTTCTGCGAATTAAGGGCTTTCTAGCAGAATATCTCCTTCAAAATGAGGGGGATAAAATTACAATCCTCAAACATCTACTCAAACTAAAGAACTATGAAAACCTAATGGCAAAATGCACTAAAGTTATATACAGCTGGAGACACGATAAACCGATAGAACTTATTAATAAATGGGATAAAGAACTACAAGTACATATAGAAGAAGAAGAAGAGTGGATAAGCTAAATAAACTAAATAAATATGTACACTGCTTAAATCTTATGGAAACCCAATTTAAACTCCCAAACAGTTGGTACCTAACACCGAAACGTTGAAAGAAAATTTTCCCAGAGTCATCAGATAGATGCTGGAAATTTAATATTAATGAAGGCAATTTAATCTATAGTTGGTGGCACGGCATACCCATAAATACATTCTGTAAAGATGTAATCAAGGTAATATATCAAATAACGGAAATAAAATCAGTTTTTTAAGCCTGAAGTGGTTCTGCTAAACTTGCACTGGCAAAAAAAATATTGATGATAATTTTACATATAATTAGAGCAGCTAAACTTCTTCTAGCTGGAAAACAGGGATAATTCCACGCACTCAAGAATAATATCACAAGTCATATGGCAAGCAGGAATGGAAAGGGGTTTCCTGGTGAACTTGGGAAATAGATATACCCAAATAGAAGACTGGGATACATGGACATGTAGAATGGAAATGATAACCTAATAAATACCATCATGATTACTTTCCTCCCCTCTGAATCACGCAATAATCAAATCAGGCATAGCTAAGGTCCAGACTAAGTGAGCCAAGGGCCAGAAAAGAGGAGGGTTGGAAAAGAAAAGAAGGTAAAGATCAACCCCAAACAGGCAGGCAAAACTAAATAAGAAAATAAGAAAAATATACTAGGCACAAGTGTCTCTCTGTCGCCAAAAGTAAAAGGGAAAAGCAAATTGAAAAATAAAAAATATACAATAAAGTCAAACAAGGGACGGGGGGAGGGGGAATTGGGAATTTGGGGGGAGGGGTCACAGAGAGTTTAATAGGATAGCATGAGATATTTATGATGACAAGAGAACCAATGCCTGAAATAGAGAAATATTAGCAAAACTATACAAGGTAGGTACACGTCTGAAATATAAAAAACAAAATAAAAAAATTTAACATTATTGTGATTATCAAACCAAGAAACATCACATATTAATGATGAGGAGTAGAACGTCACTTATGATGCTTCGAATAGTACCCCAAAACCAAATGGCGGAATCTATCCCTGGATCATGAGCTACTAACAACTGGAGGGGAACAGTGCAATTGTCCCACAGGTATTAACATTAGCTGCCCAGTTGCTAGTTTTAAAATAAGTAAGCAGCCACACTCTGAATCTCGACACAAAAGAGATGGCATGGCCATTGCCCATTTTGTTTGTTTGGTGATACATCCATATGGTTTTTGGAGTTTGGGATTCGAACAAATCTAAAAATATAATGACCAAGTCTCATACCACATTATTTGCCTTTTGAACAATCCACTATTCTACGTCTTTTTACAGTCTCTAATTGTCCATTATTTGATGGGTACCCCAGAAATAAAGTTTTTTGTGTTTCAATTCAGGACTTCAAAAATCTTAACAAAAACTCTCTGAAAGTGAACTGTGCTGTATTGAAGACATATTGACTGTCATGTGTATGTCGTGTGTGAACGTTTTAAGATTTGACTGATTATTCTGGATATTTGTCCATTAAAAACAACATTTTAAAATAGTAATTAACAAAAACTTTTTGTCAAACAAAGTGAGTACCTCTACCCCATATTTGCCCAAACTACGTCTCAGGCCAGTAAAAATTAAACATCCGCATGTGTCTCTATGTTAGAAATACAGTGGGACCTCGGTTTACAAACGCCTCGGTTAACATAATTTTCAGTTTACAAATGAAAATCCATTGAAAATAATGCCTCGGTTTACAAATTATTTTCCCAATACAGAGCAAGTTTCCTCAGGATGCATTGCACCTGGGAGGTTTATAGCACCACCCCCTGCATGCTGGAGCCTGTGGGTAGCACGTGGAGTCGAGTGTGGAGGTGTTGGAGCGACTTTTGCATCGAGTTTTGGAGCCATTCTGGAAATTGTTTGCAGTTGTTTTGGGACTTTTTGGTGCATTTCTCAAGCTGTGGAAAGGTAGGGAGCTGAGCTTCGTCGTTTGCATGCCTTTTATTGTGTGTTCTGCATTGTGGGTTGGTTTCCATGCCAGCTCATTTTGACTTTTTTCTGACCTCAAGAACGGATTAATTGGTTTTCAATACATTCCTATGGGAAACCGCGTTTCGGTTTACAAATTTTTCGCAATAAGAAACGTCCCGGAGAACTCATTTAATTTGTAAACTGAGGTCCCACTGTATAGTCTTGTCTTTAATAGTTTTTTCAAATATTCAGAAATTACAATTTAATCTTTCTTTAAGATGAATCCATACCAAATTGAAAGGTACCTTTAGACAAGCCTTGTAATATGACTTCGTAGTGACTTTACAGTTTATTTGCTAAGGATAATATTTAAAATCACTAACAGTAGCTTTGTCTTTGTGAGGCATCTCTTCTGGATTTGGTGAGAATGTTTTTCCGAAGGTATCAATAATTTAAATAAGTCTTGATCTGAATAATAACAGATGGTGACATCATACATCTGAAGCCTTAGCAAGATACGCTGAAATATCCTCAAGGCATTTAGCAAACACTATCAAATACATATGAGATTCATGTTTCTGTTTTATGTAAAGCGAAAGATCCTTGACTGATTACTGCTTATGTCAACATCTTGCTTTGATACTTTGATGCTGTAGTTCTATTACATTAATTACCTGGACTGCTCTTAAACCCAACAAAGGAACATGGTTACTATGATAAGCTCTGTCCTACGACTTTTGATGATGCATTCTTGAGCGGTATAATTCCTTAACTTCTAAATAAGCTAAAATTAAATCAACTTCGTATATATATTTGATTATAGGCCCCATTTTCGTAGGTGCTGCTACCTACACTTACTTTGAGTTCCTATGGCACTGCATACTCATGCTTGTGGGGCATGTCGAGCTGATACAAAACCATGGAATGAAGAGAAAACCTTTCCTTGAAATGCCCACTAACCTTAGTTGCACAAACTGAATCTGGAGACGTTAATAGATTGTGAATGGTTTAGAAAGGTAATGAGACAGCAAAACGACCATCATAAACAAGTGAACAAAATACAACATAATAAAAAGTGATTTAAGGATTTATTAAACATGGACTTCTAAATGTGTTCTCTACAGAGTTAAAAACTCCACAGTATAGATAGATAATTTGTTTTAATCTTGGTTACAGAAGGCCAAAAAATGTTGCATATCTATGGCTCCATCCATCCTGACAAGCCATGAGTAATTACTCAAAATTCACCTTCTTGTGAGCATCTCCTTCCTTGTATGATGTATTACCTAAGTACTCTATGGAAAGTCATATTTCTTTAGCATGTGGAAGGGCAAGTATTAGAACCTCGCATCCTGTTTCAAACAAATTGCAATTTATCTGAATTCAGATAGCTTGCAGGTCAACTGAATTCTGTAACTCCAAAGTGCCAAATGACATATCACAAAAAACTAGATGGACAATAGATTAATTTGCTGTATGATTCAGTCGCACCAAAATAAGAAGATGATAAGGGTAAGGGACAGTCACTAAACCAAATAAGTAAATAATAAATAAATGACCTAGGGATCAGTAACCATAATGCTCAAAATAAAGAATATTGACCAATTGTGGACTGCATTTGAATGGTTGAATAACATTCGATTCAGTCATCATTCGGTCGTAATTCAGTCAGCCAAATTCTGACCAAATTTAGTCTCATGAAAAGATTACAAAAACATATGTAAATGTTACGCACATATTTCGCAGTTCAGTGATAGGATCATTTTTTGGACCTATTTGCTTCATGTGAATACGTTTTCCCAAGTCGTTTTCCTGGACAATATTCAGACGAGCCGAACTGCTGTGTCGACACATTACTGAACAAAAATGCAGAATTCGTCCACCGTATCCAAGCCTAGCACTTACATTTCTATCAGGGGGCACTATAAATCCAACCTGGATTTCCTAAGTCCACTCAATAATCTTGGTTCCATGTTAAGCTGCAGGCAAAATAATTCCTATATGTATGTCTTTCAGGTGACGGCTTGAGCTTGGGCTCTTACTGCAATCTGTGAAGACTCAGCGGGCCTCAGCTATTGATAGAGTATATAGAGAGATCACGCTAACAAAATAGATGGTGATCAGACCAAGCCATCCATCCAATGAAAATATGTATAATTTCATAAAAATAAAGAAATAAAGACATTCTACCACAAGTTAAATCATTTAAAGGCATGTACAGTGCAGCTTATTTCTTTAAATAGAGCCATACTATGTTTTTTTCTCAAACAAAATATTACATTCTGTATTGACTTTCGTCTTTTGCATATATCATTAGCAGCTATATAACAGCAATTATACCAAAAAATATCTTTCAGAATTTGACCATTATCAATTTTTTTAAAGTTCTTTCGCCAGCCTCATTTTTCTCACTGGGAATGAACAGGTTAATGGATGTTTCTCATTTATACACATAAACTAATTATAACACCTGAGAGTCACAGAGATTGCAGAAAATTTATATCATGTTTTGCCTTAGGGGAAACACACATCCATCAACGATATGTCATTCGCGGTTTCAATAACAGACTAGATACTGACTATACTTTATAAAACGTCTTTAATCTTCGAAAATGACATTTGAGACAAATCTCATAATTATTTACTGCTTTGAGCTTTTCCGTACTTCACATTAGCATTCAATTATTTTATTACTATTATTATATTATACATGTTTGTTCAGTTTATTGTCTGATGTGAACACTTTTGTTTTCTCGGTTAATTTGCAAACAAAATAAAATGCTTATCATATTAATGAGAAAAAGTTGTACAATAGTCCTAATGGTAATAAATACTGTATATTTAAGGAAAATTGCCTTTGAATCTTTGCATAGGTTTGGTATGATCCTTGTGATAGGGCAACATCATTTTTTTACTGGACAATTTTTAATATTCAGCTTAAATAATAATTCTATCAAAGGTAGCTAGACAATCGTAGGTATGCATTTACTGCCCCCTAGAGGCAAATCAGACCCCATCAGAGTGAGTTCAAGGTAACAAAAAAGGAATAAAGAGGATTTTTAGGAGATTTTCGTTTTAGAAGAATTAAGAAAATACATTTTTTCTAGTTAGAACATGTAAACAAAAGATACAAACCAAGAAAAAAGAAAATTATATATATTGATATATTCACCAGCTCTGTGTGTCACATCATATTGCACACAGGAAACAGCTTTCTTGCTTTAATTAAATCCCCTGCAAGCTCTCTAGATTCACAGTTCAATGGCAGATGTCATATTGTACTAAATAATTAAATAGCTCATATTCCCCACGGTCAAATGGTCCAGTCTTGGAGAAATAAAATAAATCAAAACAAAATAAACAACAACAATAAGTAAAAGAGCAAAAACAGCTAATTAATATTACTATTTTTTTTTTATCTTAATTGTCTACGTAGGTGGCAACATACTATGGGAAAAGCTGATTTTGGAGAAAAAAATTGCTGGTCAGTTGAACTTGACATCTATTTTTTTCTCAGTTAGCTACTATGGTTTTAAATTGTGAAGCCAGTCATCAGCACAACATGACCTGCTGTTCATTGGAGACCCAAGATGAATTATAGCTTTGGGAGTGGGCAAATAGAGACATAGACAGACAGACACACGGTAGGATAGATCATAGATAAAGTGTGTGTGTGTGTGTTTATATATATATATATATATAATCCCTGCAGTTTTGTGGTCAGCAGATTTACCTACTCAGACATTATTGTGTTTATAAATAATATATTTCAGTACAGACGAGAGCAGCTTCCAGCAAGATGTCACAACAAACAGGACGAGAGATAGAGACAGAAGGCCGATATATGAAGCAGTTTGAAATGGAAACATTCTCGATGAAAAAAGCAGGCTAAAGGGTGGTGAAATACGAGGTATTGAGTAGAGTAGGGGTAGGCATAAGAATAGATTTGAAAAGTACTAGAAAACAGAAGAAGAGATGTCAGTACAGGATGGAGAAGAAAGGTAGACAGAATTAAAGTAAGATTGAAAAAAAGATATTTGAGGGTAGGAAGGATTGAGGGTCTATTTTTTTTAGTTACTGGTTCATAATTAAGTTTCTCATTGGACTCCGGGACATCTGTGCAGAACCGCAGTAGAGAAAACTCAATTGGACCTTGTCAAAGAAGGATTTTCCAAACTTCATAAGAATCACCCTTCATCTAATGGAGCAAATGTTTGATGCTATCTTCTTGCTGTCCTCTCTTTGTAGTCCTCCTATCTCCTAATAATATCATATTACAGCTTATAATTCAAATTCAGCACTCAGGTGGCCCATCAGGAAATGCATGATATAACATTAAAAGGGAAAGACCTCCACTCTACACCATTTAGATAATCAGTTTCAATCCCAGTTCTTGGAATTGGTAACAGTTCTGGATTTCAGGATCATTCCTTTCAGTTTGTTGGGGACACTAATAAAATTTAGACAAATGGAGTCATTAAGGACGAATTTAATCAAACAAAAATGGTGTTCAAAATAAGAAATGTAATACTTAAAACAACCAGTGTGAGTTGCCATTCACAAGATTTTTAAATTATATATATTTTTATATGAAATCTAAAATTGGTCTGGAATGAATTTGATCTTAACCCCTTAAGGACACATGACATGTGTGACATGTCATGATGCCATTTTATTCCAGAAGTTTGGTCCTTAAGGGGTTAAATATTATAATTGTAGATTATACTAGCTTTAGTGTAACTATAATCTTAATTTTATTAATGACAGGAGGAGAATATTTGCTTAAAGGAACACTATAGTGCCAGGAAAATATACTCGTTTTCCTGGCACTATAGTGCCCTGAGGGTACCCCCACCCTCAGAGACCCCCTCCCGCCGGGCTGGATAGAGAGTAAAGGGTTAAAACTTACCTTTATTCCAGCGCCGGGCGGGGAGCTCTCCTCCTCCTCTCCGCCTCCGATCCTTCCTTTCGGCTGAATGCGCATGCGCGGCGTTAAATACCCATCGTTAAATACTGACGGTACCATATCCCAGATAAACCCCAAGTCCCCCAGATAACCAACCTAGCCCAGGAGACCAGGTGAATAAACAACAAGTCAGTCAAACCAACAAACAACAAAGGGAGGGAGAAACTGGGAGGGAAATATTTGCCTCCTGTCATTAATAAAATTAAGATTATAGTTACACCTACGCTAGTATAATCTAGAATTTTATAGCATGACAGGAGGCTTCATGTTTGCTGTTTTAACGCTCAGACAGCAAAGACCAAAGAAACACGATCCGCCGTACCAACCTAAACTCTGCGAAGATAGCTCCTAGTAACCGGCAGGAAAGCGTACAATGTAATGGAGAAAAACACCCGCCATGTCGGTACCTGAAGTTGCAGTGTTACGGACTGAAGTGAACCAAAAAAACCTATACGCCCCGCCAATGCCAACCACAACCAAGCGGTACATGAAGAGCGCGAAAAAGGGAAGAACCATTTAAACAAACGTGACGTCGAACACCGCCTAAAGGTGGGAGCACTACCAAAGTAATAATATGACCCTCGGGTCTGACAACTAAGGTCCGAACCACCGAACCCATCTGAAAGAAAAAACAAGGTATAATAACTGAAATAAATCCAGAATCAGTGAATGGACAAAACCGGAGAGAACCGGCCCGCCCGCCATTCAGCTAGGGCGGCCATGGTGGGGGTTACGGGGACCTTCACCCCTGTGCCACATAGGCAGTGTCGTCTGGCCGTCAAGGCCGATATATCAGGGTGTCTGGCTCCGGGCCTTCACCCTACCCATAGTGCTTATGCGCCCTTGCCTGCTCTCCACTCGGAGAGTCTGACTCCTCCAAGTCATCTGCCTTTTTAAGAAGGTGGTCACTGCCGCGTCCGGTGGTCATCGCCTCCCCCGCGCCATATAGGCAGGGCCGTCTGGCCGATTGCAGAGGGGTTAGCCACTCCTCTGAGTCTTATCTTTTCGGGAGCCTGGTTCAGGGCATTCACCCTTCCAGTAGCGCTCATGCGCACTTGCCTGCTCTCCTCAAGGAGAGTCTGACTCATTCAAGTCTCTGGTTCAGGGCCTTCACCCTTCCAGAAGCGTTTATGTGCCCTTGCCTGCTCTCCTCTAGGAGAGTCTGACTCATTCAAGTCGCCTGCCGTTTTAAAGGTGGGCCCTCTAGCGTTACGCTCCTGATAAGCTTAAGGGAGGACCCTGGCTGAAGCCTAATTCCACGGAGGTGGTCACTGCCATAGTAGTCATTGTCTGCGCTGTTAACCCGGATAAGGGTTCTCCTGTGCAGCGGTCCCAGGCAAAGCGATCTCAAGGAGTATAGAGGACAAGAGTCACCGGCAGGGAGTGACCGAGGCAAGTTGGGCAGCGCATGCAATGCACAAGCGTGAGTATGTGGCAGTAGGCTTGGCATGCAGACATTCTGGCACAGACAGCACAGGCCAGATCAATGGGGCACAGACAAAGCAGGCCAATCAATGGGGCACAGACAAAGCAGGCAAATCAGTAAGGCACGGACAAAGTCGTCCAAGTCCTGGGGCACAGACAAGTCAGGACCTTCAGAGATGTACAGGTGAGGAACTGCGCATTCCATTCTTCCGATAAAATTTACCTTTTGCTAAGATGTACATAACACTTCTTCAGATTATTAGCACATAACACATTTCTGTGTAACTGTGCGTAACCTTCTTCCGTGTAACTGTACATAACACTCTTCTGTGCAGCCGTACATAACATCCTTCTTTGTTAACATACAATACATTCTTCTGTGTAACTGTACCTAACGCTCTTCTGTGTAATTGTACATAACACTCCTCTGTGTAAATGTACGTACATTCTTCTGTGTATTTGTACATAACACTCTTCTGTGTAACAGTACATAACATTCTTATATGTAACTACATAGTATATTACTGTGTAACTGTACATAGCCTTCTTCTGTGTAACTCTACATAACATTCTTCTGTGTAACTGTACATAGCATTCTCCTGTGTAACTGTACATAGCATTCTACTGTGCAACTGTAGATAACGCACTTCAGTTAAATAGTGCCTGACACTCCGTAAATAGTGAACTTGCATATTGAGTACACCTGTAGTCAGGGAACTCACCAACTGAGTTACCTCACAAGAGGTGCTCCATTGGTCAAAATGATAAAACAGAGCGCTGCAAGCAATCATCTGAACAAACAAAAAAGGGGGGGGGATGAGTATAAGTGGTAACACTGCCAGTTGTGCCTGTAACCCTTGAGGGGTTGTGCACAGCTCTATATAGCATGCCTGTGATCTATATCATCCACTATAGTCCCCAGTAGCCTAACCTGCCAGCCACATGGGGGACAAAGCCAGGACAGCCTGAGGGTGCAATGCGCCCAAGTCATAGCTGAGTCCCAGTTAAAGCTACAGCACATGTGCCTGCCATCAACAGAACTAATGCGGTAAGTCTGGTAACTGGTCGGCCCTGCCCCACCCGACCACTCGGTCGCGGAGAAGTGGATGCTCGGGGCCGCTGCACTCCATGGGAAGGTAACCCCCACCCACGCCGTGGGAGCAGTTATACCGCGAGCGGAAGCGTGGGTCGGGTAGGGTGTGGAAGCAGAGGATCTCGCTCAGCGGATGGAGCCGGCGGGCGGGATCCAACACGCGGGACCGCCAGAGTCTTACTCCGGGGTCCCGGCGGTCGGCAACGGAAAGTGCTCGGAAGACTGCTTTCCGGCAGCCGCAAAATGGACGAAAAATGAAGGGGGCAAAGACACCCGGAAAAGGTAGAGGGAGGGAGGGAAAAAAGGAACCCCCCCCCAAAACCCAAGAAAAAAACGATCCCCAGACATGGGGGCCCAAAACAGGAAAATGCAGAAAAGTCATAAGAGAAAATACATCCCTACAGCAAAAAAGTAGGGACAGAAAAATACAATCTAAATAAATAAATCATAATGGCAGTAGGAAGGTAAATGGCAGTAGGAAGGTAAACACATTCTAAACAAATAAATCCCTGCAGCCATAAGAAGGTAGATGCAGAAAAACAGAGTAAATAAATCAATCAAGCAATCACTACAGCACTAAGAAGGTAGGTGTAGAAAATACAGTATAGCTAAATAAATAAATCCCTACAGCACTAAGCAGGTAGATGCAAAAATACCCTCTAAACAAATAAATCAATACAGTAATAAACATATAAATACAATAAAATATCCACAACCACATATAACAGGAGGCAGAGGTACTCTGACCTGTACTGTCTGCGGAGCAGCAAAGAAAGAGGAAATAGTTAGTTGGGAGAAGCCTTTTATAGATTACTGATTTTTTTGTCTCTGGTGTTTTTATCTCTATGTTAATGTGCTGCTGTGGAGTTCTAGTAAAGAGAGACTTAAGCAAATACGAAGCCTCCTGTCATGCTATAACATTCTTATGTTTTTGTTTGGTTATTTTGGGGTACTTGTGCTGCACTTTAAATGGTTGCTGCATGTTTATACACAAGTTTGGTATTCTTACACAACTTTGGCTTTATAAAAAAAATGTGGATGTTTTGTACTGTTTACTTTTTGAAAAGAATGACCAAGTACCAAGTGTCATATTCTGGCCTGCTGCCTGCTATGCGAAATTAGACCACTACACAGCTACTGGAACCATCTGATAGACATCATATGTGGCAGAGTTCAAAACCTTCCAGTGCTTCCCTCCCACTGTGCAGAACTCACAGAACTTATATCTCAGTACCAGTCAGTACCTCTTTATTCTATGAGATGTCCCGATGACTAAACAACACATTCTGAAACTTAAACTGGTAAGTGTAAAGAAATTTCATGAACATTTCAAGTTAGAAAGCAACAAAATCAAGTTTTCTTAAACGTTGAGGAGTAGAGGGTGGATTTAACGTTGGTGCTACCTCCACTACTCCAAGGAAGGTTAATAAATGGATGTATTCACTAGAATGCTAGGCAGCATGATGTTTAGATTACATTTTATGCCACCACGTGATATTTACATAACACATGCGTTTTTATGTAACGGGATACAGACTAATCATTTGATAATTAGATCTTCTAGAACAAAGATACCTTTCACTCCAAAGTCTAATTTTCATCACAAATCAAACAGGAATATAAATACTGTAATGACACAATAATAAATCATAGTATAGATAATGAAATATATCGCACCTTCACGGATGTATTAAACATTGCAAAGTGTAATGATATAGTTAATTATTTTCATCATTTCACCTGAGCTGTTAAATAATTGTGGAGACAGATTAAATTGTTGCCAATTGCATGTTTTAAAGACGACGAACAGCTAATCTCACCTCAGCTATGTGTTACCCCTTAATAATTGTATCTCAACAGGAGATATTAGTTTTGAATTCAGCCCTTGTCGTTCAGAGATCCGTCGATAGACAAGTTTAAATGTTACTAATTACAGAGTGTGCAGTCAGGTCTGTAAAACACATGCAGATCATTTAATGCAGTACCATCCAGGGATGACACGAAGAAAGAAATTTTCAGAATCATACTAATCTGAAGACAATAAAAATGTCTTACTGGCAAATTATATAAAATGCTGCGAGATTCAGTAAATGATTTATTTACGTTGATGCCACTGAGTTTACTTTTGAAACACAAGAAAAACTCCCTACTTTTGTGCCTCTTTTCTGTGTACAGTGGAAGAGTGCTATGAAGATTCTGCTCTGCTATGGGCGATGTTTGTGAACTGCAAACTTTAAGATGGAGTTATATTTCAAAAACATCAAGAGGGGGTTAGATAGATAGTGTTACGGCTCTCCCAGCATAAAGGGGTTAAACCACCGTTTAGTAGAGCTTCCCTTTTGTGGAGGTACAGGCACAGCTACTGTAGGACCCCAAACTCCCGAACTGGAACCAGGGGAATGCTCCAAACTCCCGAACAGTAATCCCACGAATAGCTGCTAACAGACGAGCAGACACAGCATCCAAGTGGCTTACATTCCCAGCAATCAGTCTCTAACCGCGTACAGTAAATCAGGATTCTGGTTTATTGAGGGCTACCTGCCCAGTATTTATGCAGGTCTCCCTCCTGGTGGACACTCCCCTAGGGGGCCAGTTGGGAGACTGTGATAAGGGACAGACACGTAGCAATTCCTGACACACAGATACAAAATATACCCACAATGCACCACGACTCCTTCCTCTCTGTCCGGGAGATAATTGGGGTGTCTGTGTCTCAGGCTGTATCACTGCAGTAATTGTGGCTATCTACCTTGGAAGGATGAAGGGCTGAGTAAACCCTGCCTGGATTTGAACATGCAACCAAAGGGTTGCACAGATTCTACTGATGATGCATTAACCAACTAAGATATCTCACCAGCATAGTGCATATTCTGCAGGATTCTTCTTTGCCTAATTACTTAATTTTATACACATTCTTCTGAAGTCCACATACTACAGGGCAGCCCTTTTCATGTGCTGTCCATCAATATGTACACGTGATATGTATCCCTGAAGCACGGTGGATCTGGTAACCCTATTAATGAATGTCTGTCTAGTGGGAATGATTGAATGATTGGGATCAGATCTGGAATAATCAACAAGCAGAAAAAAAAAATCACATTAATACGTTTTCCACTGATACTTTTAATGCAATAGATATAGCCTTTAGGAAATCTGATGCCTATGTGTTATGTGTCATGTTTTGTTTTATTTATAGTCCTTTAATCTTTTTTATTTTCTTTTTTTTTTTTTTAAAGCAGAATGTTGATTGAAGATAGAACAGAGAACAGGTTCTTGCTGAGCGCATATTATTAGAATGTTATGTGTAAATTGAAATAGTAAAGGTTAAGAAGATAATTATGTTATTTTTTGCAATAATGTTAAGTGGGCTCTTGTACCATTTACCTAATGGGAAAACAAAATGCTTTTTGAATTTTACTGGTTAAAAGAATGTGTTTGATTTCTCTATTTCAATGCATTAAGAATTCCTTTACATTCCTTTTCTGTATTACATGATATTCAAATGAGTTCACGAACGCACTTCAATTATATTTAATTCGCATTTTACATTCATCTCGCATTATTGCAAATCCTCCCTATGAAGTAAAGTGGCAATAAAATGGTATAGTTTATTGCATTTAAATTACATCGTATTAAATTCAGGGTGCACTTGTTACCTTTACATTAAATATGAAAGAATCAAACCTAAATCAAATGATTAAATTATAAGAAACTTGCAGATTATAGCTTCACAGAGACAGGTACGGAGGAGAGCCATCAGAAACCACTAGTACACAAGTGATTGTAGGCTGCACTCAAATAAAAATATTATAAAAATGATTAAATCACCGTTTTGTACATATAACCGCAATGAAAACATGCATGCATTTAATTATACATGATTTCATTGGAAGTGTATCTAAAAACAACTTGCAAAAGCTGCAGATTTATTGTCTGCTGCCTTTGCAAACCCTCCCCTTCCAACCCCGCCCAGACTTTCTGGGGCTGTCCAATCACAGACTTCCCAATGCTCAATGAGAAGTCTTTGCAATTCAGGTGCTCTGGGCAATGGCTGCCTTTTTAGTTTAGCTCCACTGAGTAACAGGACCAGTTGTCTGACTGACAGCTAGGGGGGTGTAACAAGATTAATTTTAAAAAAGTGCCAATTTCTATTGCATTCTTCACTTTTTGTAAAATTTAAAAAGATGACAAACTCTTCACACAAAAAGCACTTCTGCAAGCTAAAGTGGTTTAGGGGTCTGCAGTGTCCCTTTAAATACAGGGAGGGCTAGCTGTGTCCCCAGTGTCTGGGTCCAACTGGTTCTGTGTCTCTTTGATGAATAGTACATTCATGGGGAACCTGTAAATTGAAGTAAATGATAAATTGCAAAATGACACTAAGTTATAACTATGCAACATGTGTTTTATTATTATTGTATTAATAATTATTATTAGTATAAAATATTTCATAAAAAACTAAAAAAAAAAAGGGAGTAGACTAAGGTGTGAGGTTGTGCACTGGTCACATGATCCCAGATTGGGCTGACCAGATGATGCCATGCTTCCCATAGGCAAGGGGTCAGCTAGATAGTTGTGGACATCTGTAATACTTGTGCTCTGCAGAACTATTCTGACCACAATTCTCTTATTTCACTAAATCACAAACAGTGCATTCAAAATGACTGTATAGCATTTTATTTAAGAAAATTAACCAAAAGCACTGAAGGGTAGAAAAGTGTGGAATAATCAAACCACTTACTGTTATGAGATGTAGGAGAGGACAACGTTAAATACATTCAGATCCCTTTCCCAACAAACAGCATCATGAAGACCAAGGACCTATCAAAACAATTGCAGGAGAAAGTTCTAGAGAAGTTCCAGAGAAGCATCAATCATGGTTGGACTTTTAGAAATTGGCAAAAACTTTAAACAAGTCCCAATGTAGAAAGCACTGCTAAAATCATGGAAATATAAAAAAGAAATATGGTCCATAGATGATTCTACTTACAGAAGGCATTCTACCAGAATTCAATGACTGGCTAAGTAGAGAAGTAGGTAGCGAAGTAACCAGGACACCAATGGTGAAAGAGAGATTTTTGAATGAGGTGGGAGAAGATGACGGTGGAATAATAATGCCCAGATACTTCACTAAGCTGCTCTCCCTGAACTGTTGGAGACTGTTACACATTACATTTTTTGAGGTTTTAGCACAAAATCCATCTTAATTTAGAGTATCTAGCAAAATTAAACATAATAGTTAGTTGTTTTTTCCCAATTGCACAACATCTGGGAATAGTGTGACCACAATTTTATGTGTGCACATTTCATGCGTTTCTTAACTTATGATGCAGCCATGATAAAAAAAAGCATGGATGCCCTTCGTAGAATTTCCATGGACCAAAAAAAAAAACATATAAAATATGAGTAAAACCCAATGTGATATCTTACAACTCAGAACTATAGGGAAATGTCAGAAATCTTGGCAGAGAAACAATTTATTATAGAAAAATGCCAAGACAGTGTGTTATGGATTTCAAATCATCGTCACATGTTCATTTCCAATGGATTACTCAGTGCAGTCTTGTTTGTAACTGTGTTACTTGTCAAAAAACCTATTGTGCCCAGTAAGTGTGCCCTAGCAATAGGGCATTTATAGGTAGTAATAAAACCGGGGGCTTCAGCCCAAGAGTAAACTGTAAAGCCCCTCTTGCATATATTGACTGAAGTTCCTCCTAAAACTAGAATTGTACAAAGCCCCAAGTCCAAGCCTAATTCCTAACGTGATCTATAAAGAATATTGAGACAACAGAGTATTACTTGGATCTATATTTAGAAACTCCACACGAGCCGTATTAAACCCAGGACACGCTGTAATAACCCTTCAACCCACTACATTAAAACCTACATCATAGCATTACTTTCTCTCTCATTATTACAGGAAATTCAAGGATAACAATGAAATGGCACTAAAATTAGACATGGGGCTCCAACCCCTTTAATCCCAGCAAACAATGCCCTTGTTTGGTAACTATATCACACAATGCTTAGCAACAGTGTACTTTGCCACAGCAAACAATTTTAACAGACCATGACAAATAAAAAAAAGTGCAACGCAACAGCATAAAGTCTAAAAACAACACATGTGACGTTTGTGGGACAAAATTAATTGTAGACTGTAATCATGTCACATAGGTAAAGGGCAATATCATTTGTAAATGTAAATTTTCTAAATATCTGGAAAAAAACACTTAAGCATGGCTGTAATGATATTATATTGTAAATCACTGTGGAAAACGTTATCCCTAAAACTATTTTTACAATATGTAGTGAAAATATCGAAAAGATTCTGACTGAAGATAAATCTCTCCATCTAATTACAGCTTAGTGTATCTCCTATGGATTGGAGAACATTGACTCCTGGGAGAAAAGCTGGTCTCCAAGAAGCATATACTACATTTATCAGGATAGGGTAGAGGCACCTGCAATCTGTTATTACAATTCTAACCTTCTATCCCGTATGCCTCGCAGCTAACAGAGGTGTCTCCAACAGCCATTAATACAAAGTTCTTATTCTTTTGATCTTTTCTGTATTTCTGTCGATCTTGTGCCCCGCTGCCCTGCTGTGGGGTTCTGCTCCCAGCATAGTGGCAGGAAGGTGGACGATAATTGAAAATATATGATGCATGGCAAATGGGCAGACATATGTGTACTGCAGAGAGAGGTATTACTGCAAGGACAAAAAAAAGGGAGAGACTGCAGGAAAGTAGTTAATCATTTGAAAACAAAAGCAATGATGTTCTATTAACCATTGGTTGTCTAGGCTTTCTTAAAATAATGGGTTGTTCCTTAATTCACTTGTCCATTCTAAATGGGTTGTAAGGAAAGCAGTAAAGTAATTATTTTACATTCCATTACTATAAAAGCCTTATTTTTGCATTTTAAGGTTTAAAGTACACCTGCCATGCTACACACAACTTTGAAATTAAATGATAGCATATCAAAAAAGTATAAAACCATCTATATATTGTTCTGGAGTTGCTAGCAAAAATATAGATTGCCTTAAAAATCTGTTTCCTAATGCGAATGCCCTGACAATGATCATTCAAGAGCTATGGAACAAGATTAGGGACCTCAGTTAAGAAAAAGGACAAATGAGTAATTTATTACATGTGAGTTTAAAGGGGAAGAGGTTCTATTTCAACTGTCAAAAGTAAAGACAAATAAGTCGATGGGGACTGATGGAATACACCCAAAGCTATTAAAAGAGCTTAGTGGTGTACTAGCAAAACCATTAAAAGATTTATTTAACCAATCATTGTTAACGGGAGTAGTACCAGATAATTAAAAATTAGTGAATGTTGTGCACATTCACAAGAAAATTTGTAGGGAGGAGTCGGGCAATTATAGGCCAGTAAGCCTTACTTCAGTAGTGGGGAAAGTGATGGAAACCATGTTAAAGGATAGGATTGTTGAACATCTAAAAATACATGGATTTCAAGATCAGAGACAACATGGGTTTACTTCAGGGAGATCATGCCAAACTAATCTTATTGATTTTTTTGATTGGGTAACTACAATTATAGATCAAGGTGGTGCAGTAAACGTTGCTCACCTAGATTTCAGTAAGGATTTTGACACTGTTCCACATAGAAGGCTCATCAAACTACAATCTTTAAGTTTGGATTTCAATATTGTTGAATGGGTAAGGCAGTGGCTGAGTGACAGGCAACAGAGGGTTGTAGTCAATGGAGTATATTTGAAGCTTGGGCTTGTCACCAGTGGGGTACCTTAGGGATCTATACTTGGATCTTTAATATTTGTATTAGTGATATTGCAGAAGGTCTTGATGGTAATGATTGATGATTCAAAAATTTGTAACATGCTGATGATACAAACATATGTAACAGGGTTGATGTTCCAGGAGGGATAAGCCAAATGTCAAATTATTTAGGTACACTACAAAAATAGTCAAAGCTGTGGCAACTGACATTTAATGTGCACTAGTTTGAAATTTTTAGGGTTGCCCCCTTCAAATTTCCCTTGACACACTATAGGTCCCACCTATGGGACATCGTTTTCTTCTTTGTTTAAACTAGAAAAATGGTCAGAGTTGTGGCAGCTGACATTTAATGTGGATAAGTTCAAATAATGCACCTTGGACGTAAAAATCCAAGGGCAGAGTACAGAATATTTTATAGAGTCCTAACGCCATCTGAGGAAAGGGATTTAGGGGTGATTATTTCTGAGGACTTAAAGGTAGGCAGACAATGTAATAGAGCAGCAGGAAATGCTAGCAGAATGCTTGGTTGTATAGGGAGAGGTATTAGCAGTAGAAAGAGGGAAGTGCTCATGCCATTGTACAGAACACTGGTGAGACCTGACGTTGGAGTATTGTACGCAGTACTGGAGACCATATCTTCAGAAGGATATTGATACCTTAGAGAGAGTTCAGAGAAGGGCTACTAAACTGGTTCATGGATTGCAGGATAATACTTACCAGGAAAGGTTAAAGGATCTTAACATGTATAGCTTGGAGGAAAGACGAAACGGGGGGGATATGATAGAAACATTTAAATACATAAAGGGAATCAACACAGTAAAGGAGGAGACTATATTTAAAAGAAGAAAAACTACCACAACAAGAGGACATAGTCTTAAATTAGATGGACAAAGGTTTAAAAATAATACCAGGAAGTATTACTTTACTGAGAGGGTAGTGGGTGCATGGAATAGCCTTCCAGCTTAGGTGGTAGAGGTTAATACAGTGAAGGGGTTTAACCCCTTAGTGACCAGACTGTTTTTACATTTTCTTACCGTTAAGACCAGGGCTGTTTTTACATTTCTGTTTTGTTTGTGTTTAGCTGTAATGTTCCTCTTACTCATTTACTGTACCCACACATATTATATACCGTTTTTCTCTTCATTGAATGGTCTTTCTAAAGATACCATTTATTTAAACATATCATATAATTTATTATAAAAACAATTATAAAATATGATAAAAACATTTTAAAAAACACACCTTTTCTAACTTTGACCCCCAAAATCTGTTACGCATCTACAACACACGTGCTAAATAGTTTATAAATTTTGTCCTGAGTTTAGAAATACCCAATGTTAACATGTTCTTAGCTTTTTTTTTCAAGTTATAGTGCAATAAGTATGAGAAGCACTTTGCTATTTCCAAACCATTTTTTTTAAATTAAGTGTGTTACAGTGTAACACTGATATCTGTCAAGAATCCCCAAATAACCCTTCACATGTATATATATTTTTTTAAAAGAACACAACTTAAGGTATTAAACTTGGGGTATATTGACTCTTTTCGTGCAACCATTTTACCACCAATCCAAATAAATAAACAAAAAAATAATTGGTAATTTTTTTAGACACACATAACAATTTAAGAATACATGTACAGAGAACATTAAGGGTTACTGCCAAAGAACAGGGACAGTTACTAATATCTTACACTGATAATGTCGTTCCATTTCATCCCTTAAAATAGTGTTACAGCCTGAGCCTGTTTAATAGGTTCTTATCACAGTTGAAGACAGTAAATACTAATTTAAACCATTTATGTACCACACATGTACCATACAGAGATGAACTTGTTTGTCATATACAGAATAATGTGCTTGTAAGATACTGAAATAGCTCCCAGTAAACCTGTTTCCATTAGTATTGACACGGTTTATACTAACAAAAACAACAATATATGTGAACACAACCCAGTGAAAAAAATGAATAGTTCAAAACAAACCAGGACTTCCCTTAATATTTTTTAGGTGAAGTTTTCCCGGTAAATCCCCGAAGACTTCCTCTTGTCTTCAATAGATATATGCACATAGAGTAGGGGAATATCTGCTAAATACAGACACAATGGAGAAACATAGCGTTTAACTGTGTAGGGGACAGATATTAGTATGTAATCACAATTGGTCACTCACAAATTTGAAGAATTAAAACAGCCTTAAGCAGTATCTTTTCTTTCAGTGTCCAATGTGGTGTTGTCCCTCCTCACACGTTCATCATAAAGTAGATGTGTGTATCTCAAAAGAGAAGGATATATACAAAGATGTAGTGCACTTCCAGAGTAAAGTAAAAAAGTATTTAATGACTTACATTGAAATATAAAAACAAACAGCTTGTCACCATACGTCCTACGCGTTTCGTCCCAAGTCTGGACTTCCTCAGGGACTTGGTGCAGTAAAGTGCAGTGAAAAATAGCAGCATAAAATACAATCCCCCCTCCCAGTCCTTATATACACCCCCTTTGAATTGTAAACGTCCATCAGCTGGCTTCCAATTCACTTTTTCGCGGCAAGGAACCTGGTGACGTCATCGCGTACGTTACGCTGTTGAGCCTGGTGACGTCATCGCGTCCGACGTGTGCGTTTCATTTTGCGTTCCACCGACCCGGAAATGGGTCCCGGCTGTTAGTTAGTCGTTCTTACGATGGTGTGTTAGCTCAAAACATATGGGTAAAGGAAACCGGAGGGAGAGGAAAACAATTAAAAAAACTCTGGATGGCACTACTTGCAAGAAATGTGGAAATAACCTCTATATTTACAATATGGTCTATATTTATAATACAGTCAATATTTACAAATCTTACAGATATATTTGTTTTAATGATGAGATCTGTATAGGGACATATGTTATCCGTTCTGCATACATTTCATGCATGCTTCATTTGATGGGAAAAAGTCAGTATTTACAAAATAGGAAAAAAGAGTGCAAAACAGATGTCTATATTGCCACTATTGGATATAGTGTCCATCTGTAATGCAGTATCCATACATACATATAGATATTAATGTACATACATATAAATATTAATGTGGCTGGTGAAACCCATTTATATTGCACTTCTGTCTCTTTCTACTTCAAGGTGAATAGAATCCATTTGTATTTTCCGATCAGATGAATTATTGAATATCACATTACCTATATTTAGAATTTTATGGAAAAAAGGGGGTTTTATTGAATAAAAAATATATAGAAATGGAATTAAAAATATAAATAAAAAAAAATGAAAAATAAAAATGAAAAATTAAAATAAAAATAAAAATGAAAAAATAAATAAAAAATGAAAAGATGAATAAAAATAAAAATAAATATAAAAATAAAAATAAAAAATAAAATTAAAAATAAAATTAAAATTAAAATAAAAAGAAAGATATATATAATAGAAATAAAATAAAAATTAAAAAATTAAAATAGAAATGTGATAGGGTCCTTCATTTTTCAAATGAGAGAGAAGTGCTATGATACCCATACAAAACACAAAGAAACAACAAAAACCGGAATGTCTAACAGGTGATTTATTTAGTCTTCAAAAAAGCTCCATAAGTCAATATCTAAATTTAGACCCAAGGGTTGGAGTGTTTTTAGTTTGCTAATGCAAAAAGTCTCTCTTTGGGAGAGCTTTTTGGTCAAATTCCCTCCTCTCCAATATGGGTCCACCTGTTCTATACCCACGAATGCAAAGCTTTGCCAATCAAATTTGTTGCACATATTGCAATGTAGTGGTACTATATGCTTCACTGATTTCTTTCTAATATTGTTTTGATGTTCTAATATTCTCTCTTTTAATTTTCGACAAGTTCTCCCTACATACTGTTTCCCGCAGAGGCATTGTAGCATATATACTACATTTCTTGTGTTGCAATTGATATTTGATTTTATTTTGAATCTCTCTTTTGTAGCGAAGCTTGTAAAATCTTTTTTTTGTATAAATTTTTGATTTTTGCATGCTTTGCATGAATTACAAGGGGTAAAGCCACTAATATTTAGAGTAATACTTTTACGTGGAATTTTCAAAGCATAGCTTGGGGCTAATACATTTTTTAGATTTTTCGTTCTCTTAAAGATGACTGGTGTTTTTTTTGGTACGACTTTGCCTAAAATGGGATCTTTGCGCAGAATGTCCCAGTGTTTGTTGAGGATCTTTTTTATTTTCCAGTGTTGTGTGTTGTATTGGGTAATAAAGGAAAAGTTGTAATTATCCTTAGGTTGTTTTTTAGGGTTAGAAGCTATCAGGTCTCTTCTATTCTTTTTTCCTATTTCTTTGATTTCTTTGTCTAACAATGCTGTTTCGTATTTCTTTGCCACAAATTTGTTTTTTAGATGCTCAGCTTGTTCTCTAAAGTCTGAGTTTTTTGAACAATTTCTTCTTACTCGTATTAGCTGGCTTTTTGGTATGGTTTCCAACCATTTATCTTTATGGCAACTTTTTCTATGGATAAAACTGTTACCCTCCGTTTTTTTAAAAAAGCATTTTGATTGGATTTGTTTATTCTCTACAAAGAGATTTAAATCCAAGAAATTGATAGTGGTAGTATTTATTTTGTGTGTGAACTTTAAACCATACTCATTTTGATGAATGTAATCTATGAATGATAACAGATCGCTTTGTGGTCCTCGCCAAATTAATAAAATGTCATCGATAAAACGCTTCCATAGGACCAGGTTCGCTGCCCAGCCATGCCCACTCCATATGTGGTTGGATTCCCAATCCCGCATATATATGTTTGCATAGCTGGGGGCGAACCTGGTCCCCATGGCTGTACCGGTGGGTTACCGCCACCGGTACAGCCATGGGGACCAGGTTCGCCCCCAGCTATGCAAACATATATATGCGGGATTGGGAATCCAACCACATATGGAGTGGGCATGGCTGGGCAGCGAACCTGGTCCTATGGAAGCATTTTATCGATGACATTTTATTAATTTGGCGAGGACCACAAAGCGATCTGTTATCATTCATAGATTACATTCATCAAAATGAGTATGGTTTAAAGTTCACACACAAAATAAATACTACCACTATCAATTTCTTGGATTTAAATCTCTTTGTAGAGAATAAACAAATCCAATCATAATGCTTTTTTAAAAAACGGAGGGTAACAGTTTTATCCATAGAAAAAGTTGCCATAAAGATAAATGGTTGGAAACTATACCAAAAAGCCAGCTAATATGAGTAAGAAGAAATTGTTCAAAAAACTCAGACTTTAGAGAACAAGCTGAGCATCTAAAAAACAAATTTGTGGCAAAGAAATACGAAACAGCATTGTTAGACAAAGAAATCAAAGAAATAGGAAAAAAGAATAGAAGAGACCTGATAGCTTCTAACCCTAAAAAACAACCTAAGGATAATTACAACTTTTCCTTTATTACCCAATACAACACACAACACTGGAAAATAAAAAAGATCCTCAACAAACACTGGGACATTCTGCGCAAAGATCCCATTTTAGGCAAAGTCGTACCAAAAAAAACACCAGTCATCTTTAAGAGAACGAAAAATCTAAAAAATGTATTAGCCCCAAGCTATGCTTTGAAAATTGCACGTAAAAGTATTACTCTAAATATTAGTGGCTTTACCCCTTGTAATTCATGCAAAGCATGCAAAAATCAAAAATTTATACAAAAAAAAGATTTTACAAGCTTCGCTACAAAAGAGAGATTCAAAATAAAATCAAATATCAATTGCAACACAAGAAATGTGGTATATGCTACAATGCCTCTGCGGGAAACAGTATGTAGGGAGAACTTGTCGAAAATTAAAAGAGAGAATATTAGAACATCAAAACAATATTAGAAAGAAATCAGTGAAGCATATAGTACCACTACATTGCAATATGTGCAACAAATTTGATTGGCAAAGCTTTGCATTCGTGGGTATAGAACAGGTGGACCCATATTGGAGAGGAGGGAATTTGACCAAAAAGCTCTCCCAAAGAGAGACTTTTTGCATTAGCAAACTAAAAACACTCCAACCCTTGGGTCTAAATTTAGATATTGACTTATGGAGCTTTTTTGAAGACTAAATAAATCACCTGTTAGACATTCCGGTTTTTGTTGTTTCTTTGTGTTTTGTATGGGTATCATAGCACTTCTCTCTCATTCGAAAAATGAAGGACCCTATCACATTTCTATTTTTTAATTTTTATTTTATTTCTATTATATATATCTTTCATTTTATTTTAATTTTAATTTTATTTTTAATTTTAATTTTAATTTTATTTTTTATTTTTATTTTTATATTTATTTTTATTTTTATTCATCTTTTCATTTTTTTTATTTATTTTTTCATTTTTATTTTTATTTTAATTTTTCATTTTTATTTTTATTTTTCATTTTTTTTTATTTATATTTTTAATTCCATTTCTATATATTTTTTATTCAATAAAACCCCCTTTTTTCCATAAAATTCTAAATATAGGTAATGTGATATTCAATAATTCATCTGATCGGAAAATACAAATGGATTCTATTCACCTTGAAGTAGAAAGAGACAGAAGTGCAATATAAATGGGTTTCACCAGCCACATTAATATTTATATGTATGTACATTAATATCTATATGTATGTATGGATACTGCATTACAGATGGACACTATATCCAATAGTGGCAATATAGACATCTGTTTTGCACTCTTTTTTCCTATTTTGTAAATACTGACTTTTTCCCATCAAATGAAGCATGCATGAAATGTATGCAGAACGGATAACATATGTCCCTATACAGATCTCATCATTAAAACAAATATATCTGTAAGATTTGTAAATATTGACTGTATTATAAATATAGACCATATTGTAAATATAGAGGTTATTTCCACATTTCTTGCAAGTAGTGCCATCCAGAGTTTTTTTAATTGTTTTCCTCTCCCCCCGGTTTCCTTTACCCATATGTTTTGAGCTAACACACCATCGTAAGAACGACTAACTAACAGCCGGGACCCATTTCCGGGTCGGTGGAACGCAAAATGAAACGCACACGTCGGACGCGATGACGTCACCAGGCTCAACAGCGTAACGTACGCGATGACGTCACCAGGTTCCTTGCCGCGAAAAAGTGAATTGGAAGCCAGCTGATGGACGTTTACAATTCAAAGGGGGTGTATATAAGGACTGGGAGGGGGGATTGTATTTTATGCTGCTATTTTTCACTGCACTTTACTGCACCAAGTCCCTGAGGAAGTCCAGACTTGGGACGAAACGCGTAGGACGTATGGTGACAAGCTGTTTGTTTTTATATTTCAATGTAAGTCATTAAATACTTTTTTACTTTACTCTGGAAGTGCACTACATCTTTGTATATATCCTTCTCTTTTGAGATACACACATCTACTTTATGATGAACGTGTGAGGAGGGACAACACCACATTGGACACTGAAAGAAAAGATACTGCTTAAGGCTGTTTTAATTCTTCAAATTTGTGAGTGACTGTAACGGAACGCAGTATATTAGTCCACGATATCCGTTGGTATCTTCAGGAAATCCACAGTCAGGACAGAAAGCACGGCAACATTCCCCATCCTCCCAATAACCGGACGAAACACAGTTTGGGAGTCAACTAACTGGCTTTATTCACAGCTGGCATATTTATACAGTTCCCCATGCAAGGGGTTTCCATACAGTAAATCCAGGGGATTTCTCCCATCATGCAATGTGACTTTCCCAGCAGGTATTGCTGCACGAGAAGGATACTCCCTCTAAAATGGACGATTAAGTGGATTATCCCCTCGTGCAGCAAAACTGACAATTTACTTTAAAATGCATATTTCACACAATATTCGGTACTTTGGAATAACCGAACGTTCGGTAGGTAGCTGGGGTCGAAGCGCATACTTTGTGAGAATACCGCTCCGATCCCAGCTGAATTAACCGAACGCCGCACAGAATACATTTAAACATTGAAGTTAGTTTAAAAGTACCGAATAAGTATGGAGAACATAATGTACCGAACGCGGCACTCCCGAACGCTCTGGAAGTCCAGTGGTGTTCGGATCATTGAGTAGCCGTTTTCAGTTCCAGGCTCTCGACGACCGAACACCGCTGCAGAGACAAAGGATCCAAGATGGCCGACCGCCGCATGGTCGGTAGCCGAACGACGGCCACCTAGGAGAGCCCTTAATTATCGATTGCAACATTGTTGCAATCGGTTAATTGGTGCCACACGACCTGTGAATGTGTGGTCGACCTGGGGAGCCCGCATTCGTACGGCGAACGGCCAGGATAGCCATGTTTCGTTGTACTAATGCTTTGTGTGCTGGCAGCGTACGGCTGCCAGCATGCGAACGGCCATAATACAACACATATACATTTAACGGTACACAATATGCAGTCAGCCTACGGACAACCTGTAATGAATATAGTTCAGAAGTGGCTAGGTTTGCCACAATGCTCCCCCAGAACCAAGCCGGCATACACAGTCTGATCCCAACGGATCGGCTTGGGGATGTCCGGGAGAGTACTCACAGATCACTTCTCGAGTTCAGTCTGCCTGGATAACCCGTCAGCGTTACCGTTTTGTTTTCCTGGCCGGTAATGGATGGTAAAGTCAAAGGGCTGCAGCGCCAAACTCCAGCGCAGCAGCCTGGCATTGTCTCCAGATACACGGTTTAGCCACACCAACGGGTTATGATCTGTGAGTAAGGAAAAAGGTTGTCCGTACAAATATGGCTGTAACTTTTTAAGGGCCCACACCACGGCCAGGCATTCTTTCTCAATGGCGGCGTAGCTCACTTCACGAGGCAGTAACTTGCGGCTTAAGTAAGCTACGGGATGTTCTCCGCCATCTGCTCCCACTTGGCTCAGTACTGCCCCCAATCCAAACATTGAAGCGTCTGTGTGAACAAGAAATCTTTTAGTTGGATCAGGAGCAGTTAACACAGGAGCATTAGTTAGAGCTGTCTTGAGTTGTTGGAATGCCTGCTCACACTCTGGGGCCCAGACAACCAGTCGGGGAAGGTTCTTTTTAGTCAGGTCCGTTAGGGGTTTGGCCAGGGTGCTATAGTCGGGAACAAACTTTCTGTAATAGCCGGCCGTCCCTAAGAACGCCAGCACTTGAGTCTTAGTCCTGGGGGTAGGCCATTTTGCTACGGCCTCAATCTTGGCTGGCTCGGGTCTCTGCTGCCCACACCCTACTCGGTGTCCCAGATACTGCACCTCGGCCATACCTATGTGACACTTGCTGGGCTTTAACGTTAACCCAGCCTCCCCAATACGATCTAGAATCGCCCCTATATGGTGTAGGTGGTCTTCCCAGGTCTGGCTAAGTCATCTAGATAGGCACAGGCATATTCCTGAAAACCATCCAGTAGCCGATCTACCATCCGCTGAAAGGTAGCCGGAGCGTTTTTCATTCCGAAAGGCATGACCTTGAACTGGTACAGGCCAAACGGAGTGACAAACGCCGACTTGGGGATGGCGTCATCGGCTAGAGGAATTTGCCAGTATCCCTTACACAAGTCAATGGTAGTGAGATACTGGCCCCGTGCCATCTTATCTAACAGCTCGTCTATCCGGGGCATCGGGTAGGCATCAGACACCGTTTTGTCATTTAGCCTCCGGTAGTCGACACAGAATCGGGTGGTGCCATCCTTTTTAGGTACCAGGACTACCGGCGATGCCCAGGGGCTATCTGATGGTTCGATAACCCCTAGCTGTAACATTTCCTCTAGTTCGGCTTTCATATGGGTACGGACTGATTCCGGAACCCTATATGGAGCCTGCCGCATAGGTAGCTGTCCCGGGGTTTCCACTCGGTGGGTGGCTAGCGGAGTGTACCCCGGTAAATTGGAGAAGGTAGCCCCTTTGGCTACAATCAGCGCTTGTACTTGGGCACGCTCCTGGGGGCTTAGCCGCTCCCCCAGCTGAACTCCCCGGGAGGGATCTATCGGCTCCTCTGGTTCTAGTAGGTCAGGTAAGGGTAGGTTCTCCTGATCCTCTAAGGAGGAGGCACAGATTGCCGTCACATCCTCGGTCCTCTCATGGTAGGGTTTGAGCATGTTCACGTGGAGCATGCGTCTCTTCCCTACCCCTGAGCAGGGGCCAATCACATAAGTAGTGTCGCATCGCTGCTCCACTACCTGGTATGGGCCTTGCCAGACGGCCTGCAGCTTATCTGTGCGGACGGGTTTTAAAATTAAAACCTTCTGTCCCACCTGAAAGCTGCGGTCTCGGGCTCCCCTATCGTACCAGCGTCGCTGGCGCTTCTGGGCCGCCTGGAGGTTGGTGTGCACAGCCTGAGTTAGCACCTCCAGACGGTCCCTGAACTCCAGTACGTATGATACGATAGGGGTTTCGTTAGCAGTACTCTCTCCCTCCCAGTGTTCCCTAATCAAGTTCAAGGGTCCCCGCACCCTCCTCCCAAATAGTAACTCAAACGGTGAGAATCCGGTCGACTCCTGGGGAACCTCTCTATACGCAAAGAGTAGGTGAGGTAGGAACCTCTCCCAGTCTTTGTGGGTCTCCCCGAACGTCCGAAGCATCTGCTTCAGCGTTCCGTTGAACCTCTCACATAGTCCATTGGACTGGGGGTGGTAGGCGTAATTAACTATTGGCTTAATGCCACATACCTTCCACATATGTTGGGTAACTTCGGCCGTAAATTGGGTGCCTCGGTCCGATATTATCTCTTGGGGGAACCCTACCCGGGAAAACACTTTAATTAAAGCTTCAGCTACGGTCTCTGCATGGATATTAGTGAGGGCTACAGCTTCGGGGTACCTGGTGGCGTAGTCCACTACAGTTAAAATGTACCTTTTGCCAGAGGGACTGGGTTTTGGCAGGGGCACTACGATATCCACCGCTACCCTGCTGAAGGGTTCTGCGATAATGGGTAGGGGACATAGCTTGGCCTTGTGGCGATCCCCTCGCTTACCTACTCGCTGGCAGACGTCGCAGGAGGTGCAATACTGGCGCACATCCTGAGAGATCCCGGGCCAGAAAAAGGCATGCGTTAATCGGTATCGGGTACGGGTCATCCCTAGGTGTCCGGACAAGGGGATATCATGAGCGATTCTAAGCAGCTCCTGCCTATACTTCTGCGGTACCACTAGCTGTTTGTTAGTCAGGGTGACCGATCCCCCCACATCTTTAGCCGTGACCCGGTATAATAGCTCTTTCTCCCAGGTGTACCGCTCCCCCTCTAGCCCTGCTTGGTCCGTTTGTGCCCGGTCCCTATATATTTGGAGGGTAGGGTCTGTCTGGACTTCGGTCGCAAAGGTAGTCGGGGTATCCCAGGACATGGGGGTCGGTTGGGGGTCATGGTCTCTTACCTGAGCCTCAGAGTGTATCGGTGTAGCCGTGGTGCGAGCCTGCTGCCGGGTGGTTACGGGGTGGGCCTCTTGGTATGGAGACTGGGGAATAAAAGCGGAAGTCATCTGGCCCAAGTCATTCCCCAGCAGAACATCTGCAGGTAAATTCTGCATAAGCCCCACTTCCACAGTGCCCTCTCCCACACCCCAATCCAAATGTACCTTGGCGGTGGGTAGCCGGTATACTGCTCCCCCGGCCACCCGTACTGCCACTGAGCCGCCAGTGTGGGTTGCGCCTGGTACCAAATGTGGTGCAACCAAAGTTAGCGTGGCTCCCGAATCCCGGAGCCCTTGTACCTCCTTCCCCTCCAGGGTTACTAGCTGCCGGTGATGTTGCCGGTTGTCGGTGGCTCGGACCGACATTACTTCGTGGAGCACCCCTAGAGGCTCCTCGATTTGAGTGCTCAGTAATTCCTGGGTGGCGGGTGCTACCTGGTAGTGGTGCGCAGCAGCCCTTGGTGCTAAATTTTGTCGCACCTGGTTCCACGCTTGTCGGCTCCGGTTTTGGGTGCACTCCCGAGAAATGTGTCCCCACTGCTTGCAGGTGTGACACTGAATGTTAGCCTGGCCGTTGTATCGGGAGGGGGGTGGTGGAGTATTCAGTGCTGGCCTGTGCAGGGGTACGGTGGGGCCGATAGGAGTAAAAGTATTGGGTGGCCCGGTAATCCGAGGGAGAGTCTTATTCTGGGATCCGTGATGCCTCCTGGCATCAAAGTGCTGATCCGCCAATCTAGCGGCTTCGGGTAGGGTGAGTGGTTTACGGTCTCTCACCCATTCTTGTGCCTCTGGGGACAAACCATTAAAGAACTGTTCCAGCAGCATTAACTGTCGCAACTCTTCCATATTAGTAGCGTTGCTGGCCTGTATCCATCCTTGCGATGCTTGATCCAGCTTGTGCGCCCACTCTGCGTGAGAATCTTTCTCAGGTTTGCGCAAGCCCCTGAACTTGCGCCGGTACGCCTCTGGGGTAATAGCATACCTCTCCAAGATCGCCCTCTTTACTTTAGGGTAATCTTTGCTGTCCTCTCGAGGCACAGCACGGTAGGCTTCAGCTGCCCTACCCGATAATTTGCCTGCCAACAGCGGCACCCATACTGCGGGTTCCAAATCGTGCAAATCGCACAGCCGCTCAAAATCTTGCAAATACCCATCAATCTCGTCCTTTTCTTCACAAAACGCTTTAAATGCGTGATGTGGGACTTTGGGCTTTACCTGTCCGTAGGTGGAGGCAGTAACAGACTCTGCCCTAGGCGGTGTCTCTGGGGTGCGGGTCGTCATCACATAATCATGTACATCTGATACCAGCACAGTCAATATTTCCAAAGGTACTGGTTGCGGTAGAAACGCCAACCTGGTTTGTAGCTCTTTCTGGAATGGGGTCTCTTCCATGGCTGGTGGAGGTGTAGCGCTGCGGGCTCTGTCTCCCTCCATCAGTTCAGCGATCAGCACAGCCTTAGATTTGTTGCTGGCTATCTTACCCCTGGCTTCCAGTAGCTCTTTTAAAGTCTGTCGTTTCAGTATGGTATAATCAATCTCCATACGAATTGCCCTTGCTTTCCTTGTTCGGTAGTTCCAGTTTACACGAACGCTGCTTTTCGGCTGTAAGGTTCGGATCCCGTCGCTTGCCACCAATTGTAACGGAACGCAGTATATTAGTCCACGATATCCGTTGGTATCTTCAGGAAATCCACAGTCAGGACAGAAAGCACGGCAACATTCCCCATCCTCCCAATAACCGGACGAAACACAGTTTGGGAGTCAACTAACTGGCTTTATTCACAGCTGGCATATTTATACAGTTCCCCATGCAAGGGGTTTCCATACAGTAAATCCAGGGGATTTCTCCCATCATGCAATGTGACTTTCCCAGCAGGTATTGCTGCACGAGAAGGATACTCCCACTAAAATGGACGATTAAGTGGATTATCCCCTCGTGCAGCAAAACTGACAATTTACTTTAAAATGCATATTTCACACAATATTCGGTACTTTGGAATAACCGAACGTTCGGTAGGTAGCTGGGGTCGAAGCGCATACTTTGTGAGAATACCGCTCCGATCCCAGCTGAATTAACCGAACGCCGCACAGAATACATTTAAACATTGAAGTTAGTTTAAAAGTACCGAATAAGTATGGAGAACATAATGTACCGAATGCGGCACTCCCGAACGCTCTGGAAGTCCAGTGGTGTTCGGATCATTGAGTAGCCGTTCAGTTCCAGGCTCTCGACGACCGAACACCGCTGCAGAGACAAAGGATCCAAGATGGCCGACCGCCGCATGGTCGGTAGCCGAACGACGGCCACCTAGGAGAGCCCTTAATTATCGATTGCAACATTGTTGCAATCGGTTAATTGGTGCCACACGACCTGTGAATGTGTGGTCGACCTGGGGAGCCCGCATTCGTACGGCGAACGGCCAGGATAGCCGTGTTTCGTCGTACTAATGCTTTGTGTGCTGGCAGCGTACGGCTGCCAGCATGCGAACGGCCATAATACAACACATATACATTTAACGGTACACAATATGCAGTCAGCCTACGGACAACCTGTAATGAATATAGTTCAGAAGTGGCTAGGTTTGCCACAGTGACCAATTGTGATTACATACTAATATCTGTCCCCTACACAGTTAAACGCTATGTTTTTCCATTGTGTCTGTATTTAGCAGATATTCCCCTACTCTATGTGCACGGTTTATACTAAGTCAGATTAACACATCACAAGAGGCAAGTCTCCTCTTTATATGATCAATTCAATCTCTCTTTGGAAATGAAAATGTACCACTGAATTTTTTAACACACTAATATGTGTGCAAATAATTCCCTACACTGACAGAATTTTAATATCCATGCGCGTTTCCATAAAAACTGTTGACATATTTTTTTTATTTTATATTCTCAACTTTTCATTGAGCTTGACAGATACTCTGTGCTTGGTCCAATCACGAGCAACATAAAACAGCTTTCACCATTATAGTGCAGCTCATCTCAACATGTGTTCACATTACACTGTGTTGATTTATAAATGTTTCAAAAAGTAACTCAAAAAGTATTATTATATGTATGTTATGTTTTTTTGTTTTGTTGCATATTTTTTACTTCTAGTGTTTTGATAAGGTAAAGACTGTTTAAAAGTATGGGCTTCACTTCCTGCTTGTAATATCAGGATGTTATTTGGATCTCAATTCTAAGTGCATTAGGTGATGGATAAAATCAGCATGCAGGCAAGTCTCACTTTCTGAGTTGTGAGAAAATAGGGAAGAGTTGAATCACTAGAAAATAATTAAAGGGACACTTTAACCACCAAAACAAATTTGGCTTAATGAAGTAGTTTTGGTGTATAGAACATGCCCCTGCAGTCTCACTGCTCAATTCTCTGCCATCTAAGGGTTAATTCACTTTTTTTATGCAGCTCAAGTTACACCTCCCTGAGTGTGACATACACAGCCTTCCTAAACACTTCCTGTAAAGAGGGATCAAGTGTTTAAACTTCCTGTATTGTACAGTCTATTTAATGTAGAATTTATAATCTCCTTCTTTGATAATAACCTTCTAGACCCAACTAGAGCCTCCTGTGTGTGATTAAAGTTCAATTTACAGAGCAGAAAATACAAACTTCTAAAGTAAGTTCATATCTGATTGAAAATTAAGCATTTTTTGTCATGCAGGCTGTGTCAGTCAAAGCCAAGGAAGATGTGGCTAGGGCTGCATAAACATAAACAAAGGTGATTTAACTCCTAAATGAGAATTGACAAGTGAGACTGCAGGGGCATGATTTATACACCAAAACTGCTTCATTAATCTAAAGTTGTCTTGGTGACTATAGTGTCCCTTTAATTCTGATAGAGAAGGAGCTAGTCTTCAGGAAGAAGAGCCATAAAGCCGTAAAGTATTCTTTATGAATACTAGTAACATTAAAATGGAACCCATTAAACATAAATAACATATACCTTGATTTGGCAGCTTTCTAATTTTCTAATGTAAAGCATTTAACAAATAAATAAATGCAATTATAACGCACGTTACATCTTCTATGCATCTGCAACACTGTCCACAAAATTCAAGGCATGTAATCGGTTGGGGCTTTCATCCATTTAAAAATAAAATGAATAGTTATTGAGGATTTAACAAAGAATAATATTTATATATTTGCATAGTGGTCTCTCTTCTTAATTAAAGAAGCTGTGAGTATTACAAAGCAAATAATGAGAATATTATTTAAACACTCACATGCAAATGGAATTCTGGATTTAATTTAATCTACAAAAAAGGGTAAATAGCATTTAATATGCGTATATATAAACCATGACAATCCGGTCAGTCTAAAGATTCTATTAAGGTGAGATCCAGGGTGATTTGTTCTATAAATTATATTTAATTTCTTATATTTCCACCTTCCCATGTAAACTTATAACCATTTCACATGGAAGTGATACGTTGGGCTTGTTTTAATGATTTCAAAGAAACCACGTTGAAGAACAAAAATGAAGGCAATTATGTGCCCAAAACGAAATTATCAGCAGGGCAATTAAAACTCTACCCGTTGTCCTTTATTTAAATAAAATAACATTTCATTACAAATTCAAACATGACGAAAAAACGTTCAGAAACAAAATGAATCATATGTCTAAAAAATAATTCTGAAGACACGTATCACAGGTGTAATCAAAGCTTAATTTTACATAAATTAACAAACAATTTTTTTTTTTAATAATTATTAACCGCTTGATGATAAGGATCAGATCAGATCACTTTATATCTTGACCGTTTATGAAACATTGTCAGTCATGAAGGGGATAATCGTGTTTAACCATTTTACTGTTCGATGACATAACACCAAATGAAGGTTTACAGAGCACTTACTTGGTTATTATCAGGTCATGAACAGTACCATTGTGTAAGACATTGACATGAAAAGTCCCCTATTCCTTTTAAGCTCATACTTCATGCAAAACTTTGAAAGAATTAATCACTGCTGAGCATTTCCTCTGCCGGCTCTCCAGATAATTTCATATAGAGAAGAGTAATGTAATAAATGTATAAGGAAAAAATGATTTTTTAATATGCTAACAGCAGGGGTATAGTTGTAAAAAAATGGATGTCTTTTCCGTGTGTCAATAGACATCTGCTATCCTAATTCTCAGAATTCCACCAGGTATCCCAGTAATAAAACTGATTAAATTACAAAAAAAAAAACACGAGGGATTAAATATGTTCCCCTACTATTAACGTAAGAGGGAAGTTGAATCTGCCAGTCAAATACTACCTTCTTTATTTAAAAACTATTATTTTCCGATCAATAAGTTGAAAAATAGAATTGGAAAAAAACATATTTTTCGAGCTTTAGATGACTTATCCTCATATTTCAAGTTAACGCACTGTTTAGCCTATCAACCTCTTTGTTTTAATCATATTTAACTATATTAAATTGTTTATGAACCGTTTCATGATGAATAATCCATTCTTTTAAATTTAGTGATGTGACTCATTGCAAAATTATACATTGACCTTTGAAGTATAATAATATCCATTGCTAAATAGACTAAATATATAAAAAAATGTGAAACATAATGTTACGGACCGTTTCAGCATAAAAGGGGAAAAATCCGTTTAGGCGATAATCCCCTTTTCACAAAAAGGCACAGCTACTGTAAAAGCACCAAAACTCACGAATTCGGATATAAATGAATGCACCAAACTCCCGAACTGCATACAAGGGAATAAGGTAGCACTCCAAACTCCCGAACTGGAACCTCACGAATTGCTGCTAGCAGACGAACAGGAAAAGCTCCCAAGCGGCTTACACTCCTGGCAGTCAGTCCCTATCAGCATACAGTGAATCCCCCCAAGAACGAGACAAGGCTCCGTGTTGAGGGTCAAGCAGTGGTCTGAGGTGCTGGCACACCCAGCCTGGTTTTTATTACAAGTGAACACATACAGGCCACACCCAGGGGGAGGCATAAAATGACCAATAGTATCACGGGTGCAACCCACACATCCCCTCCCCTTAGTGTGACACATAATCCCATTATACATACAGTTAAAACATACTTTTTACCCAACTTTCATAACTCTAAAACCATACATCACATTCACATAAAAATCCATATCCACAATCAATCCATTCAGGGGAACAACATATTAAAAATTGGCATGAATCAGACCAGGGGTTCAAAAATTAGTACAAATGTGCATTTGACCTTCTGGAAGCATGGTTTTACAGGGCCCTCTATCCTGGAGACAATGGGGGGAAGTAATCCAATTATCCAGGACTAGAGGCAGACTCCATTAACCACATGGTTGCAAAACGACATAAAACACTTTAAAATACATAAAGTCACATTTTACACATAACACACAGACATTTCACATATCCCCAGATAGCTCAGGTCTGAGTGCACATTATTAGGTGAATGGCACTCAGACCAACCGAATACAGTTTAATCGCCATGGAGCCAAAGTCTTTAATCACACAAATAGGCTCCATGGCATAGCTATCTGGGTTACCACAGCTCACACAGGGCAAGTACCAAATGACCCCACTGTATTTAAAGGGCCAGAATGAGTGACATACACTCTGGTATGGCCGAATACTGTTTTTAAAGGGCCCAATCTCCCAGGGCCATAGTCCAAAGGCAGCAGGCGGGCAGCCAGGCTTCTCCAATGCAATGTGGCGAGATTGCTCTCGTCACATCTCTCCCCTTTTCCAAACAGACTAACAGGGTATCTGACTTCCTGCCGGTCAGTGCCCTTGTTAGTCCAGCAGCCCACCCACAAAACAGAAACAGCAATACAGCCCACCCACAATAACTGGTTACTACACCTGGGTAGAGGAGAAATTTGTTCATGTCCAGGTGCCTCACCATGGCTGTGTGGGGGACTGGTAGGCTGCCTTGGTGAGTTGCTGAGTGGGCAGAGACCAGCGGTACTCTGCCCTGATGCCAGCACTACCACGGGAGTAGTCTGGTTGAAGCCTGGTTGCTTGAGACCGGCTGTCTCCCCTTTAGCTGCACTGCTCTGCTGCTGGAGACCGACTGTCTCCCCTTTAGTTACACAGCTCTGCTGCTGGAGACCGACTGTCTCCCCTTTGGCTAAACAGCCCTGTCGTGGGGGGGCAGGACCGACCATCCCTACCCCCTGTGTGGTAAGTGCAGAGACCACGGTCCCATCTGCACCGGTGGGGGGCTTACAGTCTCCCCCTGGTACATTAAGCTGCCGCTGGGGAGGGGGGGTAACAGGCTCCTCTCCCAATAGAACACTATGCCGCTGGGGAAAGGAGACTGGGCTCTCTATTCCCTGCACATTATGGATCCGCCGCTGGGGAGAGGTGGTAGCAAGCTCCTCTCCCATACATAATTTCCGCCTTTGTGGAGGGAGACCGACTGTCTCTCCTCCCAATACAGTGCCCTGCTGCTGGGGAAAGGAGACTGGGCTCCCTATTCCCTGCATATCAATGATCCGCTGCTGGGGAGAGGTGGTAGCAAGCTCCTCTCCCTTACATACTTTCCGCCTTTGTGGAGGGAGACCGACTGTCTCTCCTCCCAATACAGTGTCCTGCTGCTGGGGGGGGTCGATGCTCTCCACTTTCTGTAACTCCAGCTCTAGTTGGGGATCTGGGCCGGTTGCCCAGCATCCCTGTAGGGCCGGTGGAGAGATCTCGGTCCCATCTCCACCTGCCTGCAGGGGGTCCTCCCAGGACCAGTCTATGAGGTCCTCTACTACGGGTACCTCTGGTTGCTGTTGGGGAGGGAGACCGACTGTCTCCCCTCCCTGTAAAACATACTGCCGCTGGGGATCTGGGCCGGGTGCCCAGCATCCCTGTAGGGCCGGTAGAGAGACCTTGGTCCCATCTCCACCGGCCACCTCGGTTTCTTCCTCGTCCCACTCTACCTGTGGCTGGAGTTTCTCCCAACGTGCCCACTGGCCTTCCCTCAATGGCCTGTGTTGTAGGTTCCGGGTCACCATGTCCCACACGAACCGCACGTATTTCTCCTCTGGATTGGGTCCGTAAAACTTCAGGTGCAACCCTACCATCGTGCCAAACTCTAGTACGGAGTAGCTATACGCCATGCTTGCTGTAGCCACTGCTGGTTCCATAGCTATCTGGGTTACCACAGCTCACACAGGGCAAGTACCAAATGACCCCACTGTATTTAAAGGGCCAGAATGAGTGACATACACTCTGGTATGGCCGAATACTGTTTTTAAAGGGCCCAATCTCCCAGGGCCATAGTCCAAAGGCAGCAGGTGGGCAGCCAGGCTTCTCCAATGCAATGTGGCGAGATTGCTCTCGTCACACATAACATATAAATAAACATATAAATATATTTTCTTATTAAAAAAAATGGTGCATGCATTTGGTCCTTACAATGCTAATGATAATCTTGAACTGCAACTGTAGCAAACACTAATGTTACCTATAAAGTAAATGAGAAAAACACTATCGACGAATTCGCTGAAGTTCGCTGCCAATGTGAAAACAGTACATTAAATTATCATTAACCTATTTATTTATTGCCGGCATTTATAAAACGCCAACATATTTTACAGTGCTGTACAATTGGGAAAAATACAATACAATATAAACAGACCAATGCAACAGGTAGAGGGCCCTGCCCGTGAGCTTACAATCTAAAAGTTAAAACTGGGAGCTGAGACAAGAGGTAGTAGAGGAATTTGGAGGTGATGGCAGAGAGAGTTACTAGTATAATTGCAGTAACTGATAACATGTAAAGGGAATGAGGAGGTGATTGACTGTGATTCAAGACATGTGGAAGAACATGGCGTATAGTTCGAAAGAACCAGGGCGAAAGTAACCGAATGCATCTGGGTGGTTGGTGCAGATTTTCGTGGGCCGAATGAATTCTGACAGCATTTGACTTTAGCACATTTGTAAGCTGCTTGAGTGATAGCTCAGTTGGTAAATGTGTGGACTACAAAGGCTGTTCAAAGAGAAAGTTCACAGGTTCAAATTCTGGCAGGATCAACTTACCCCTTTATTTATTTTCTATCAATTGGGTAATAATAACAGCTTTTATTCAGCTGCCGATTTGGTTAAAAAGGAAAATTCCAAGAGTAAGTGCTTTGAGTCTCACTGGGAGAAAGGCACTTTATATATTTTAGTTATTATTCATGTGAGAATTGCCAATGCAATCATTTTCATTGGATTTTGATGAAAAAGACTCCAGAGGTAAATCCCAGATTGATTTATTGGGGGGGGGGGTGCATTAACAGGAATTTTATTTAGATGAACTGGCTCAGATTAAAAAAGAAAAAAAAATACAGTCTATTTGCAATGAGGAGAACCAAGGTACAGCATTCATCTGACGCGTTTCACTCCAGTTGACCTTTAATCTGAGTCCTGCAATTCATTAACTTTCATTAAATTGTCTTAATGCACATAAAAAAATAAATTCACTAAAGTACTAATACTGCATTAAACGTTCCACGTAGTTAGACTAGCTTTGAGTATTTTCAAACTCCTACTGTGCGATAAAAAGCTTTTATAAAATATTAATAACCACCTAAATATTTATAATGTTCTGGATCTATGCTGAAAGAACTCCTGGTGTGCTTCCCTGTGGTACTTAAATGGCTGAAGCTAATCAGAATATAAGTATGGATCACCAGAACCACTAATTATACCCCTGTCTAACTATATCCCAATTGGTGTGGGCGACCACTCTAATTATGTATGGTTTTAATAACTCCATTACAGTGTTTGTCTCGATTCCAGATTCCTCTTTTGGACTGACGGGTTAATAGGTCATGAGATTTTTAAAGTCCTGGAATAAAAACATTATCCGTAACGAGCTAGAGACTGGTCCCAAAAATGTTTTTTTTTTTTTTTTTTATAGAATCATTTTTAAAAAATCTCCTTAAAAGTATTATCACTTTTACAACCAATTATAACACGGCTGTTTAATTTTGATGACCATATTCTACTCCTGGGATATTTCTTGAATTACAGTAGAATTGTTTCTATTCATATTTTCTATGGGGTTTGGTTTATTCTAACATTTTGCCATGCAGCAATGTTGAAAGACTCTGCTGCCAATGTAAAAAGGAAAACATTAATTTTATCTGTTCACAACTGTTGAGTAAAAAATATGCTGACAGATCTTGGCTTTGTTTGGCTAACATGCTAGAGCACTTGCTTAATGTGTTTTCTCAAAGGATGAGCACCTTTAGCCCTGTAAAATTAATCAGAGGGTTCTATTTAAACTAAATGTAAAGAATAATGCACATAGTATTTTCCACTTACAGGGTTAACCTTCAAGGGAAAAAAAATTATAAAACTCAGCGACCTGTTCTTGGAATGTTATGATCTTGAGGTTACAAGAAAAGAAAAGGATTCAAATTGCTTGAGGTTAATGCTCTAAACATCTCAAGGACCAACTTGGAAAAGAAAATACAAAACACAATACAAAACGAACTAAATGTACTGCATTATAACAGGTTGGTAACAATAGACCGAGCTGAACGACTTCTCCGGAGCTTGCACAATAGAGAACTGAAAGTTAGCAAGGTCATTGACAAAATCATCTAAGTTCCACTGATTTTCATCCAGGTCCTACTTGTAATCACGATTGTCTTGTACAGCGAAGTGGTCATAATGTCTAAATTAATGGCAATGGTTTTAAGGAAACAGTAACACAAATAAAGCAGGAATAGGGGTTAAACCGCCGTTTAGAAGATCTTCCCCTTCCAGAGACACAGGCACAGATACCGCAAAACCCCAAACTCCCGAACAGGATACAAAGTAGCACTCCAAACTCCTGAACTGGAACCTCACGAAGTGCTGCTAGCAGCTGAACAGGAAAAGCACCCAAGCGGCTTACACTCCTGGCAATCAGTCTCTAACAGCATACAGTAAATCCCCCCAAGAACGAGACAAAGCTCCGTGTTGAGGGTCAAGTAGTGAACAGGCAGAGCTGTGGGTTTATTGTTCTTATATACACATTAGTAACACCCACGGGGTTTTGGAAAACAACCAATAAACACGTACAATACACTCAGACACTCACACACAAAATCCTCCCCTCTGCCTGTGATACAATTACCTTACACATTGGGTAATGTCATTATCACAGGCAGAGAAATACAGTTTTTCCACATTATTCATGACTTTAAAAGTATGTATCACATACACATTTTCAGAATCACCATACTCCAAATACAAACATATGTCAAAATCATCCAAATTGGTCCATTGGTTCAAAAGATAGATCAAAGTCCTTTGTGAGCAAATGAAGCATGGCTTTTCTGCCCAAAATAAGTTCCACAGAGTCTTCTATCCTGGAGATAATTGGGAAGTAATCCAATTATCTCCAAGGACAGAGGCAAAACTCCATTAGCCACATGGTAGCAAAATACAGTAAAATACAATAAAATACACAAGGTTACATTTATTACATAAAATACAGACATTCAACATATCCCCAGATAGCTTAGGTCTGAGCGCACATTATTACTGAATGGCGCTCAGACCACACACAGACAGTTCAATTGCCATGGAGCCAAAGTCTTTTATTACACGAACAGGCTCCATGGCATAGCTATCTGGGTTAAATTAGTTCATTCAGTAAATCCGAGAATCTACCGAACGCCAGGACAGAAATACATGAATAGACCTTTCTGCATAGGAAAATAAAGTATTTAAATGCCGGTCCATAGTCAAAAGGCAGCAGGCAGGCAACCAGGCTCAGTGGCGATGCACAGTGGCGAGATTGGTCTCGTCACAATAATATAAATTGATTTTATAGTGTGTGTGTGTGTGTGTGTGTGTTTGTAATGTTGTAACTAACTTGTGGGAAGTGCTCAGTTTGTTGCTGCCAGATTGGGTCATACAAGATGCTTGATGGTACCATGGCTGCCAATGTGGTGCAGTGTGGGCATGAGACTAACAATGACTTTGATCCAATGCTCAGGTGCCGACTAATTGCCTGGATACCAGATAGTATGGCATCATCTCTCTGACATGTATTGCTTGTATTTTGCCACGCCATGCCTCCATTACACGTTTGGAGCCGTTGGTCCAAACATTGCTGCTGGATAAAAGATCTGTGACACCTCCAGTGGCAGAAAGAGTGTTTGCTGTCACCAACAAGTGACTAATGTTGCTTCCTTGTTTCACCACATAGCAGGCCCAATAAGTGCTGGCTAATAAAAAAAATATATCAAAGTCGCCCACTCCAAGGGACCTTTGCTGGCAGGGTCCGGATACAAATTTTGCTCACTATACTTAAATTCTGTGTTCTGTATTCAAGCTCAAACGGAGCACGTCCCACACTCACATCTATAATATATTTTTCTTCTGCTGAACTGGAAAAATTAATATATTTCTTTACGGTGCTTTCACAGATCATTCCTTACTTTTCAGTATCCTCTAGTTGCCACCCACCCCGCCTTTCCCCAGTTGATATCAGCTCTTACATTTTCCCAAAATTTGTAAGCAGTTGCTGACCATTTTCAGTGCAGCCCCATGCACCTGGTACAAGTTCCTCAATTCATCCCCTTATTCAATATATCACCAATTCCTCATGACTTATTCCGCCAATCAAAACTGGTGCTACCATGTGCCCCAGCAGGAGGGCTCAAAATCAGCGGTGTATAATAGCTCATTTACAATCTTGTGGCTACTTTTTACTAGCCAGCTGCTACTTGGATAAAAATGCCTGACACTACTTTTAATGAGCTGCTTATCAATATGCAATCTGTAGATTCCATCTTAAAAACATAGCCTGCATCCGCTCCTTTCTTACGCAAGACGCTACCAAGGAGCTTGTCCATGCTCTAGTAATTTCCCGCATGGATTATTGTAACCCTCTCCTAATTGGTCTTCCCTACAGCTGTATTGCCCCGCTACAGTCTGAAATGAATGCTGCCGCCAGACTGATTTTCCTCTTTAGTTGGTCCTCTCACACCTCACCCCTCTGTCAGTCCTTACATTGGCTTCCTGTATCCTATAGAAGTCAATTCAAAGTGCTAAACCATACATATAAAGCACTGAACAATTCTAGCCCCTCTTATATCTCTTCACAGATCCATAGGTATGCCCCTTCTCGGTCTCTCCGCTCTGCCCGTGACCTTCTCCTGTCCGTTGCTCGCACCCGTACGGCCAACTAACGCTTGCAGGACTTCTCACGGGCAGCTCCCTTCCTATGAAATAGCCTGCCTACTGCCATCAGACTCTCCCCTAGTCTTGCATCTTTTAAGAAGTGCCTTAAAACCCATCTCTTTAGCAAAGCTTATGGCCTCCGAGAGTAACCTCTACCTCACATACCTTTCTCTTGCTCTCTCCTAAAGGGCTGCACTTTACACTCTCCTCTAGCTCTGCTTCACGCACACCTATTTTGATTGCTATTCCCTGTCCTATTTTGTTTTATACCCCATCTCCTGTAGACTGTAAGCTCGTTTGGGCAGGGTCCTCTTCAACCTATAGTTCCTGTAAGTTTTCTTCTAATTGTCCTATTTATAGTTAAATCCCCCCTCTCATAATATTGTAAAGCGCAGCGGAAACTGTTGGCGCTATCTGAAAGGCACTAATAATAATAATATCAACTGCCACATTTCACAAGTAGCTACTAAAAGCCCACCACTGGATTCCTGAGTCCCTCGTGCTGGTCAAGAGCCCACCACTGTCAATGCTCTCTGTACTACCATTATTACCCTTAAATTGGGAGGTATGTAACTGGAACGGGTAAGCAGGTTTTCTAGTAGTGTAAATTTTGTTGACTAACAATTTTAGTCATATTTTAGTCGACTAAATTTTTTTTAGATTTAGTCAACTAAAATCAAACTAAAACAAACAACTCAGATGACTAAACTATGACTAAAACTAAAATAGCTTTTTAGTCAAAATACTAAAACTAAATTGAAATTTGTAGCCAAAATTAATGCTGCACAGAGGGTATGTGGAAGGGGAAAAAGAGACAGACCAGGGCTTGGGAGAGAGTCACCTAGAGGGGCTAAGAGAACACCCAAAGGGGCTGGGGAAAGGGCAAAAGAGACAGACCAGGGCTTGGGAGAGAGTCATCTAGAGGGGCTAAGAGGACACCCAAAGGGGCTGGGGAAGGGGCAAAAGAGACAGACCAGGGCTTGGAAGAGAGTCACCTAGAGGGGCTAAGAGGACACCCAAAGGGGCTGGGGAAGGGGCAAAAGAGACAGAGGCTTTAACTAAACTAAACTAATCTCCTGGGGCTTTAGTCGACTAAAACTAGACTTTAACTAAAACAATTCAGATGACTAAAATACGACTAAAATAATGGCTTCTTAGTCAAAATGCCATGACTAAAACTAAATAGAAATTTGCCCCCAAAATTAACACTGCCTTCCAGGAGTCATCACCAGTGAAGCACACCAGTGAAGCACACCAGTCCAGCTGGCCCCCTACATGGACCATGTATATAGTGCTGTTGATGTGCTCTCTGCGTTGACCAGGGACAGTTCCCTAGTGTCCCCAAATGCAGAACACCAGGGAACAAAAGTGGGACTGCCCCACCAAAAGTGGGAGTTTTTTTAGATCCCTGCAATATTTAGTACTCTAAGTGAACCCTAATGCACAAAAGTGTTCTTATTTTATATTTGTTTGTCATTTATTTCTCCCACCTCTCACTAGGGCTGCCTGTGTAATTTCAAAGAATTTTTCAAATAAAGAGAACCTTTTCTAAGGATCCCGTGGAGCGGCATCTACAATGATCTGAAGTTTGGTCCTTTGTGCTTTTTATTCTATTTAGAATGTATTGACTTAGTAAACATATTCATTATGGAACGCAGCCACATATTTGTTCTTGATCTCAGTGGGTTCTCCTGTATTATATATTACAAATGATATTGTATGTATTCCAAAAAAGAAATGGTTGCATTCGTTCCTTCCTCATCATCGCTAGTTTAATTTTGTTTTATTTACTTTTCCTAAATGCGAAAGTCCCAACGATAATGATCATCAGTCAGACTTGTTTATTCTGTGCGTTGTGCTTAACATTCGTTTTTTTAACGCTGCATTGCTTGGATGTTTGCTGTTTCCTTCCTTGCGCGCAAAGTTTATTGTACTCAAATATTTCTGTTGGGGACTTTCATCTCTTGTCATTTATAATCACTCTTACATTACGCTCGGGCCAAATACATTTACCAGAAAATCAGCGAACATTATTCATTTCCTCTGTCACTGATACGAGCTAAAGCCATCAATTTCTCGCTGACTCTATAATTCACCCAGCGATCCTGGGGATAAATTGCATTTTCTTTTGCTTTTTATTTTTGATACAATGATGTTTCCAAGCAACATTCATTAAGCATTGAATTGACTTAGGTAGTGTAAGAAAATCAAAGGGGGCACAGTGAGACAGTGATATTAAAGAAATAACTAAAAAAAATGTATAGTAAATGTCTTGGTCAATAATCTCTGATTTTATGCACCCCTCATTCCTTTTTAAGCAGAATGTATTCTGTATTATAGTAATTTTATTTACAAGTCTAGTTATAGTATCTTAAGTACTATCCATGAGTACATAACAAAACACTTACATAAAAAGGACAGAGCCTCAGTGACCAGAGAAGTGTAAGCTCAACTGTCAATGTCAAACCAAATTGTGCAGAGTAAGTCCACCTTTCAATCTGGCTGATTTCACTGCAAAGCCTTAACCACTTCTTTAACCCCTTAAGGACACATGACATGTGTGACATGTCATGATTCCCTTTTATCCCAGAAGTTTGGTCCTTAAGGGCTTAAATCCAAGTTACAGAGGAAATTTAGGCTGTAGGAGTAATGTTTTTATGAGTCAAGAGGGACAATTTAACAAGTAATTTTGTCAACAAAAACTAGTCTAGAAATCCAGGTAGTTACTTCCATTTGCACTAGTTTCAGCCGCTATTCGTGTCCTGGACTTAAAGGGACATTATAGTCACCAGAACAACTACAGCTTACTTTGCAATTCAAATGTAATCCAGAGTAATCCACGCTCCTTGGTGAATAGGCCCCTTTCTTTATTTTGGAAGCTTATTTCACAGTTAAAATTAATAAAAAAAATTGTATTTATTTGCTTGTATTCCACGCTTGCCAATTCTGCAAACTGCTATAAACGGTTTTCAGATATGTGGGATCAGTGCTCAACTTTAGAAAAGCAGCACTGTGGGGCATCGGTGGGGAGATGTCTAAAAAACTAAACCAGAAAAGATTAAAATCCAGGTTCAGGTTGTAGGGCAGGTTACAGTAATGTGTGCGCTCTGCACCGGAGTACGCTGTTGTGCATGTAGGTTGTAGAGAGTTCTTAGAAGAGGTTGTGACAATGTCCTCAAACTAATATTTGCTTATGTTCTACATAAATGAACCAGCAAGTTTGCTGAAAGGTGATTTCATGCTAGACTAACTTCCCGAAAGGAATGCTGGGATATTGTTATAGATATATTAGCAGGTATATTCTTTAGAGAATGTTTTTTTTTTTTTTTTGCTTTTACAATAACCAAGAGATTCAGTGTGAAGGAACCATACATTTACATCTAGCAGAATTGATTTAAAAGATTCTCTCTCCCGCCCCCTTCCAATCTACTTGTTTCTTGACTGTTACAAACATTGTACACATTTTGGAATTTCCTTCTTCCCGAGACCTTCCTGCAAGGCATCATGGGAGTTTGATGATAGCTACATCTTCTCTAACAATCTGCAAAGCAAGATATACCCCTCAATGAATAATGCTACGGATTGACTGTGTGGAGATATCTGGGCTCCACATCTTCGACTGCTTATTAGGAGTTCCCATGGCAACCATTCTTCAACATTCCATGTGCATTTTTTTATTGTAAAACATTGCAGGATACGAGAATTTAAGGGGAACGAAACAAAAATTATGAAGAGTGTTTACTGGTATATGTAAAATGCACAAATTCTCCTTAACTGTATGAGTGTCAGAATCTTATTATCATAAAGGGAAGCTTGACTTTAAAAAATGCATATTATGGAGCTAAATGATTAGGGGAGGGGCCAATTAGTTTTTTGGGTCATTAGCATCTTAGTAATTATTATCTTAAAACATCTTGGCCATAATGTCCATAGGGCAACGATGAATCATAAGCTAGCTAAACTAAATTAGAAGAACCAAAAGGGGTGTTAAAATGAGCCAATCAGTGTACTGATAAATAAATACATAATATAATACAGTACACTTATAGGAGCATTTTCATGCCATTTGGTTCACCAATTAAGTGAAAAAGTAACCAACAGGATGAACTGCACACAATCTATATTTAGATATTACATATGTATTAAATGAGTAATAAATTTATAAATACAGACTGTTTAATGCTCCTCCTGTTTCCCCCTATTACTTACTTCTCACTTGATCTGTGAATAAAAAAAAATTACATTTAGTGACTGTCCCTTCGTCATCGATCATCTTTATTTATCATCAATTATTTATTTTTTTCACATCGTGGGCTGAATCCAGGTTCGTAAATTAAAACAAACATATTCGGCCACTGCACAGTTCAGTTGGTTTGAGCTTCGGGTTCTTTTTGGCTCATTCGACCAGCCTAAATTTGGCCAAATTGAAGTTCGCACAGAAATGAATCTCTAACTCTGTTTCATCTATAAAGTCAGGACAGTCCCAGAGATCACCTGCATCGGTTTTCTATTTTAATTGTGACATTATCAGCATCTTCTAAGCCAATGCCAGCCTTTTGAGGCCAGTTGAAGTGGATTTGTTGAGACATGACATGAGCAGCATTTTCCTCCTAATAACGAATATTTAGTACTGAGCGAGCTAAGAAGTATTGTGGAAATCATTGGAAAAAAAAGGCAAACAAAAAAAACACACAATACAAATAAAATATTCTTTAATGAACATTAATGAACAAAGCATTAAAATGCCTATACGCTTTAATATTATTGATATTATAAAGTTTATACACAAACAGTTACGTTTTCATGTCACTTGTGCTGACGAGGTACCTCCCAGAATGAATCTCATACCGTTCTGATTGGTTGCTTGTTTTGTGCATTTTAAATATTTGCAACATGTTTATAATCAAAGTAACGTTGATGTCATTGAAGTGAAATTAAAATGAATGCCAAAAATATTTTGAAACTTCTTTACCTTTCTTTTTCATTTTGATTTACAGGCAATGAGCTTCCTCAGCAAGTAAAAAAAAAAAGTACAAAAATAAATGTATATTTTTTTTAATAAAACCAAGTTACAGCATTTGAGAAAAAGTTATTTATCTTACTCCATTATCTAATATTTTTGATTCTGAATTATTTCCATTTAACAAAGAGCTTGAAGCTATAGTTACAAGTTACTAGAGCAGCTTTTTAAATACGTTCTCTCTCATTTTATTGTAGAGCTCGGTCTGGCTCCTTCAAACAAAAGTCTAATTATTCTCTTTATTTTGGATTGTAATCTACTTCAAAACCACTGTTTTTTTTTTATTATTTTTTTTGTGCAGTTAGGAGAAACAGAATATGTTTTCTATGCAACTGACAGCATAATACAGTTCCACAAGTGATATTTTTTTTAATTATTCAGGTTTTATAGAACGCAGCATTTTATGGATTATTTTCTTAGTTTACAAATCCTGGCATCAATATATATATATATAAATCAGTAAATAAAACGTAATTTTTTGCCACAATAATTAAACGTTTTTTATTTTTCATTTTAAGAGATGTTTTTTTTTTTATAATTTAATTTTTTTTTTACATTTGATTAATATAGTACATGTATGACTGTTACATTATAACAATATAAAAATAACCCAATCTCACAAAAAATAGGACAGGGTGTGTGATTTTCAGAATTTCAAATAATAAATATGTATTATTAAATATTAATAAGAACTAACAAAAAAAAATAAGTTTCTATCTACACTTATAGAGAAAATAAATTAAATTAAATTATACTCTATATATTGGTACTCTGTTATGATTATATATTCATGATAAAGGAAGTGCTAAGGGGATAAGAGAAGGTCTTATTTTAAAAAACTTTGGTTACACCTGTCGCTGTCAAGCAGACAGGGAGGGTTGCCTCCCAATTTTCGAAATACTTTTATTAGTCTCTTAATTAATCTAGCATACCTTTTGCTAATGTTTAAACTCCTTCACTGTGTTAACCTCTACCACTTCAGCTGGAAGGCTATTCCATGCATCCACTACCATCTCAGTAAAGTAATACTTCCTGATATTATCATATTATATTATGTCCTCCTTTACTGTGTTGGAGGAGATATTTTTAGGTTCAAATTATATGTCGCCTTATTTTATCTGGTTATTTTCTATAATTGTGTATAAAGAAAAGAAAATTGCGATTGATTATAATGTTAGCCATTAGCTGATTAATCAATAATACACTACGAATGAGGTCAGACTGGAGGAAAAAAAATATTGTAAAGTAAGCTTCAGTCTATAAAATTTAACTCAACAACGTCCCACACTATCACTACTGGTAAACTATTATTTTTGCATTATCAGGATATATTGTATGTCCTCATCAGAATATCGCCCGCGGCTGTCATGTCATAAATAGGAGGAAATTCTTCTCAACTCTACAGTAAACGCAGTTTTTTTTTGCTGAAGTTGAAAGTTGACAGCATTTCCCATAATAAAGCAAATACAATGTGGAAATTAGAACAGACAAGTCTGTGACTCCCTGAAGTCTTCAATAATTTTGCAGCCTGAATATGTGCAAAGCGAGAATACTAGGTTGCAACGATAAAAACGCCAAAACAGATGGCGACAGAAGTTTCTATAGGCCTTTGTGTTCTCCTGTCAGAAGTTTACATCACAACAGCGATAGATGAAGCACCTCTAAAAAATCCGCTCCCTGTTGAAAAAAGCAAATGCTAATTTCGAACATAGAAAGTTTAATACTGACACCTGTTCTGTTGTAATAACCCCCGCACATAAACTGGCAGATGTGAGGTAAACAACTGTATAGGAGAGTAAACAGGCAAACGATAATTAGTATTTAATTGTTTTTTTTTTTTAGCAAATGCGTAGATTTGAGGTAAAAGATCAGAAAAAATAAAAGTGATTATTTCAAATGGTAAAATACATAAAACATTAACTCAGTAAATAAAATAAGTCTTAATAGTTCTTTTTAAATATATATTTGTATACTTGGCTGTGAATAAACACAGCATGAATTATATTGGTGACACTGTGCACACTCTTCTTGTTTATATTGTTTTTTTATATATTTAATCTGATTGAATCTAGATTTAACCCCTTAAGGACACATGACATGTGTGACATGTCATGATTCCCTTTTATTCCAGAAGTTTGGTCCTTAAGGGGTTAAAATAATCTACTACTCAGACTGCACTTCCATCAACCTCCTGAATTGGGGCATAACCCACTAAGGTGTGATCTGTTCATTTACAAAAGAAAAGAAACGGGATGGAAAGCAAAATCAAATCTTTTATTAAGTGGAAATAAGTCATTAAATTACTGATTGGATATGACTTTCCCAAATTTAAACCCCACAATCTGCAGTGTACTTTGCCCCAAGTGCTGTTTACGATATATAAGAATTATAGAAAACACACACGAGATATAACTTTTTTTTTGTGAGTGGATACACAGAGAGACAGTTGCAGAGACCATGATTATAATTCCAGATATGGAACAATATGGCAACGTAGGAAATGCGATAATTAATATCGTATCAAACGACGTAGGACAGAGAAAGGAAATGCAACTAAGAATCTTTATTTAAACACTGCAGCTTTAAGGTATGGAGTGGGATTCAGAAGATACCTTATCGGATTCCTTCCACCTTATTACTACATATTAATGTACTATTACAGTGTTACCGATTTTACTTATAGTTTACTACTGTAACATTTGTGCTTGCAGTTACCTGTAGTAATTAATAATCTGGCTGATAGGATTTAATAGGCAAATATTTTAATATGTGCAACAAATGGTTAGTGTGTTCCACCACTCCTTCCTTCTCACCCCTGGGGATGGGCATGGGTGGAGCCTGACCCAGCGCTGAGGGACTTCGGTGCTGGATTCAGGTTAGCGATTTAAGGGGTTTTAACTCCCTCAGCGACACAGGAGGGGGGTTGGCAGGGAGGGGGGCACTCTAGGATTCTACAGTGCCAAGAAAACGGGTTTGTTTTCCTGGCACTAGAAAATCCCTTTAACTTGAAACAGCACCCACCTAATAAATAAATATCTAAAGTGCAACTATACTTACTCTTTATTCTTCAAAATGTATATTAAGCCTCACTTTTCACCTCTCTAATCCAATACTAACCACTGCCCAGAGCTGCCAGAAAGGTTCGGAAGCGTTAAATATTTACTCAGTTACTTTAGTTAAACATTGATTAAAAATAATCTGTACTGCTGGGTACCTGCATTAAAATATCACTGTCATACTTTAACTTTTAAATGCTGGTGTTATGTTGTAATGATGTGTAATAGAGCTGCCTCTGTAGAAACACAGACCTTTATAGCAACATTTATAAATATACACAAAGTTATTGGCTAAAGTGAGAACTGTACGCATATCAGATTTGGAGAGTTTTTCCAATTCAGTCATTTTGGCTGTAAACTTCTAAATTATAAATTCTGTAAATTCTTACTGTAGTGAATAACTGAACGTTTAAAAAAAAATGCAAAAAGAGTCAAGATTATAGGGGCTTAGGCTCGGAAGTGGGGTAAATGTTAAGGTTTTGGTGTTCGGATTGTATTAGGGCTTGGTATTGGACTGGGTATTGGACTCTAGAAGATTTTATTCTGCGTTTTTTTAATAGACTGATCCCCACATGGGATAAGGAGTCAGTGTGACAGACAGACAGTCTGACATTTTAGCCATTCAATATCATGACATTATAACTAGCGCAGTAACAATGTGATCTGTGACACTTCTGAGGAAGCCCAACCGGGTGAAACACATTAAGAATAGAATTTAACTTTAACTATTTCTCATTGCTTTATATATATATATATATATATATATATATATATATATATATATATATATATATATATATATAGTACTTTTTTAACGATATATTAATAAAGTATTTTTAATGTATATACAAGTTCATTTTTATTGTTTTATCTTCTCATACCTGTCATCGTATTTCCTGGTCAATCCTGCATATCCCAGCTGGGGATAATACCACCAGCACTCTCCAAACCAGCGCAAGTCATTGCTCTGGATATTGTAAGTACGATACTAATTATTTACTACCTACCTTGTGCATAGACATACTACACCATAAGCCTTTTTTTGCTTTATTTTCCCTATATATATAGGACGTCAAGTACAACAAAGTTCCACATTCCCAAGACAGAGATTGTATCGTCCAAGCGATTTACAGCAGAGCTCTTAGTAGCTCAGTAAAGTGTGAGTTGGCCCTCTATACACTTTATACAAAACATTGCATATATTGTTATATATTGCACTGTTTGTTGTCCTTTTTTTTTTTCTTCTCTTTGAGGTTACAAAAAGTTCGTTCAACACCTGACTATGATCTGTGATATGACAGTACTGGCACGTCTATCAGCCAGTCACCCAGACAGTCACTACATTCCACCAGGGATCACAAACTGTAATTAATAAATGTAAACAAAGATGTGATCTTGACAGTCAAAGATTAAAGTTAATACAGCTGTACAAATAAAAGATAAACAGATGGACAGACAGATAAACAGTCAGACGAACGGATGGCTGGACAAAATAGCAGACAGATAGCAGTGGCAGCTGGTGACATTGCAAGTTGGGGGTGGGCACCAGACTTGTCTCCTGCCATATTTTTCTTGCAATCATTAGTAGGAAAATGTCTATATGGCACCACTACTTTCACAATATGTGGACGATCCTCTATATAGGGAATAAAGCATACAGACATATTATTTAGCAATATATATATAATTTATACTAATCGTAGCAGGCATGACTGTAACATGAGGTGCCTGCCTCAAGAAGACCAGTCAGACAGAGCAGGAACTGGCTGGGGAGAGCACAGAAAGGCAAATCGGTGGCAGCAATCTCATTGAAACAGAGCATGGCCGGTTGGATACCTCCCTCCCTTCCATCTGAAAATGATGCTAGCAGCAACTGCCAGCCTCATAATATCACGAGGTAAAACCCCAACATTGACCTTGGCTCATTTTCTGACTACGCTTCTTTCTCTCTCTAACGCTTAATGTGACCATTGTAAAGCCCAGTGATGTATGTATTTCCTTTGCATAGCAAAGTAACATAACAAAGGAAATAAATGCATTACTGGGCTTTACAATGGTCACATATAGTGTTAGAGAGAGAAAGAAGTGTAGTCAGAAAATGAACCAAGGTCAAGGCGTGAGGGAGAGGACTGTGTAAGGCAGAGAGAGAGGGGGGTATTTCAGGTAGGCAGTGAAAGTGCTGTTTGAGGCATGGAGAGAGGGGGACTGTGTGAGGCTGGGAGTGGGGAGTGAAGGGGTATTTCAGGTAGGGAGTGAGGGAGCTGTGTGGGGCAGAGAGAGAGGGGGTATTTCAGGCAGGGAGTGAGGGGGCTGTGTGAGGCAGAGAGAGAGGGGGAGCTAGTGAGCTAAGGAGAGAAGGAGCTGTGTGAGACAGGGAGTGAGGGGGGCAGTGTGAGGGAAGGATAGAGAGGGCTGTGTGAGGTAAGTAGAGAGGCTCTGTGTGAGGAAAGTAGAGAGGTTCTGTGCGAGGCAGGGAGTGAGGGGGCTGTGCAAGGAAAGGAGTGGGCGCTGTGTGAGGCAGGGAGAGAGGTGGCATACCTCAATGACCAGCAAACCTCTTCGTCAACTGCACCAGAGGAAATGGGGTTCAGACAACTGTCACCTGGTTCAAACTACCAATCATAGTGCAGTACGCAGGCTGGAATCTTGGGCCTGTCCACTAATTGTGACCCTTATGAGCTTCATTAAAAAAACAACAGGGATGGCCAGGCAGCCATTGACAGTGAAGAGACAACTTAACATAGTGTTTAATCAGATTTTTGGAAAGTCAGCAATCGTATTAGGCTAATAGTTACTATAGCTAATAGTACTAATATTTAAATTGACAGAACATGTTTTATCACACAGGCACATATTAAAAGTGTTAGTTTACACATACAAAGTTAAAAACCCAACAGAAGAAAACTGAATTAAATATATATATATTTTAAAAATGTTATTGCAAGAAAACTGGTGGGGCGCTGCCACTGACAGATAGGCAGGCGGCTGTCGTCACTTCATTTCCATAAGTAAAATATGTTTGCAAGTTTTATATTATCCATTTGTAACCTGTGCTACGATGTGAAACAGAAATAACTTTCCATTATCCCATTTATCTGGCCTGCTGTGGACAGACTCGCTCATTATTTTGACAGTTCCTCGCATGGTTCCTACGCCTGTCTCCAGTAGCAGCATCGTAACTCCCCTGTGTATTGCGGAAACTGCAGGGTCATTTGTTTAAAGTAAGAATAAATAAAATAAAATTGATGGTGAGAGAATCCCGCGCTACACATTGACTCAGGGCTCAAGGGGAGCTACGGGAAACCTCCAATCCATGATATAATCCATTTACCAACCTCGTATGGGATTCTTCTCTTTGGATTGGATGTATCTCCTGATGATATGCTCTATAAAGATTTGAACTGTTACATATTCACAGAGTCAATGGGTCACATCATTATTTACAGTTTAAATTTCTGAATTATACTATTCCTACTGCAATGAAACCAAGTCCCATCATATTATTAATGCTTAGTAATTTCGATGATGGGCATTCGTGGAATATTGCCATACAGTTACAGACCTAATTTCTAAATGATTGAATATACTCTTTGGGTATTGACTTATTCACTAACCGGTCACTTATAAAATAAAAATTGTAAAAGCTTTTGGAATTTTAAATTCACTTTGAATTGCAATTGACACTTTGGTGAATATCACGGAACGTGTTTCAAACATGTTACTATACAATCAGAACTTTTTTTTCTTTAGAAAATTATATTTAAAAATGCTTAATTGTTTATGTTCAGTTTGAAAAATAGAAACAAAAAATGCTAACCTTTTAGTAGAAAGGCTATATTAAGTTACACAGTAGAGAACAAATCCATCTTGCCATCATTAAAATATATTAGCTGTTCATTCACTAGGATATGTCGTTTTTTTACGTTTGTATTTAGATTGATTTAAAAATGTCAGCAAGCCTCGCTAATCCTCTGCCATTTGAGTATACCAAGGAAATCAAACCCCGTCGGAACGCGCTAATATATTACTGTAAATGATGCAGGAGAAATTAAAGATGTGGCCATTGATTTTAACCATCACTTAACATCCTCATTCTGAATTTAAGGGAAAATAGTCAGTTTTAATACTTTGAATATTCACTGAAAAATAGTACACTGTATCTGCTTTGGACCAATAAACTATGTTAAATAACCAGAGGAGGAGGATTTAACAGGCTTAATGAATTAAAAAGGTTTTCTTTCTTTCTTTATTTGTTTGTTTGTTTATTTATTTTGCACAAAATATATAAAATGGTCATGCATAAAAAAATAAATGTTGGAGGTTTACGAGTACAAATCATATTGCCTAATAAAGCCGTATACCATAGAGTTTGTAAAATCAACAATTTGTACTATATGTAACAACAATATATACACACAGAAACACACAACAAGTATACACATGTGTGTATATAGAGCTAACATTATTACAAGTTTTTTGTGGCTTCAGAAAGATCATTGCTTTGATAGCGTTAAGGTTATGATGCATATGAAATCTAGCATTACGATAAAATGGCTTCTGACTACATTACTGTAAGGTAGTCTGAATTATCGTCTAAAAAAGAACAAATTGCTATGTGTTTGGCAAGTGAAACAAGAAGGAACAAAGATCATTTAATTGTAAGCGTGCTTAAAGACAGAAGCTGCACTCACGTACGCAAGATGATAAATATAAGGCTGTTTCACATATACCAGTAAACAACAGAAAGATAAAAAAATAAAAAAATACCTATATTTATTGTATACTTGGTTGGACTACCAAATAATGTTTCCCCAGATTATTTTACAAATTATGGTTATTGTGACATGGTGGGAAAATGACTTGAGGTAGTTCACTATAATTGTTTTTCTGTCTGTTAAACCAACTCACTGCGCAATCTTTGACGTTGGTGGCAAATACGTGGAATTGTGTTGATGTTGCGGTGTCCATAAATACACACAGCCCTCCCGCTCCACAAACAAAATGACTATCAATCAATAGTTTGATGATGAAGTGTTTTCAAAGAGTGTAACATTGTTTCAGAAGTGATTACAGCTGATATGATAGAAGCTGAACCTCTCCGTATAATATTATCATAAACACATACGAAACAAGTTTTCAAAAACATGTCGCAATTCATTGCTGACTATGAATATCATTTGGTTGGTGAATAAAGGAAATAAGATTTGTCACAAGTTTCATTTTTAAACAAGTATGGAATGAAACATTAACATAGTGTGATTCTACTCAAAACAATTAAAACAATAAAGTTGTTTGTTTGCCACCAATAGTGGCAAAAACCAATAGTACCATGTGTTTTCACACTTGCGCTTTAACATCTATAACACATGTTAATTGTCAATCAGTTCGGTGGTTCTCAACCTGTTGGTCGTTGGTTTCCCATTGGTTGGAATAGGCAATATCCTCATCATCACTACTGCTCGACAATAATTGGTTACTATAATGATACTGTCTTCCCCAGTATAGTGGAAACCTATATGAAGGATCTGGAGAGATGTTTTGCAGTGTTTATGTTGTTGTGTGGTACAAAACAAAGGAAAAATAGAGCGCTGGGATAAGTATGGAAATGAATAATGCATCATTGTCCATAATTTGAATCCTGGTCAAAAAAAGATTAAGAACCACTGCTGTAATATGTAGTATGTAGATACATAAATAAATGTATATACTCAAATGATCGGAGTGACACTAATTTTAATTCAATAAACGGATACTGTGACGGAACGCTGGCACTCCGACTGAGTACCTCCGCCAATCGATGCGCCTAGTGCTCACTGAGGACTCCAAGCACTCCAACCGACACCATCAGCACTGCAGACCCCACTTCCAGCGATACAGCTGCGCCGGAGTCTCACCGTCTCCACCCACCCTGGATCCACGACCAGGATCCAGCTCCGAGTGGGTGAACCTCTCCTAAATCCAGAGAGCGTAGCAGAAACAAATCAAGCTATTGCGAGAGCTTACTCTGGGGAGTAAGTGATTATAGCAATCCCCAGAGTGTAGGTATCCCTTCCCCCAAACATGAGCCAAGGCTTCAAGAAAGGTTCAAGATGATCTGATTTTAATGACCACACACTGGCTTTTATTCAAGTCCCCATGCAAGGGGACATTCCACAGGGTGGGACACAGTACAACCAATCCTTTACAGGCAAACCATAAAACACACCCAGCACAAACATACAATCCCTCCCTTCTGCCTGTGATATAATTACTGAACACAATGGGTTAATGTAATTTATCACAGGCAGGAAAAATACACTTTATGCAACATATTAATAACTTCCAAAATATACATGCCACAAACATAAAAATCACTCAGCACACTTTAATTATAAACATACCCAAAAACAATTCCCTCCATTAGTTCAAATGTTAGGTAAAAGTCCTATTTGGGACAAAACAGCTTGTTTCAACTGTTTGGCAGTGTCACTGGGACAACGCCCTGCTGGAGAACAATGGTATAGGTATTAGAGGGGGAGGGGAAGAGACACATGCTCCCATGGAATCAAATGGAAGAAACAGTCTTTTAAAAGCCAATAAGCCCAAATAGTCGTTTTAACTGGCAAAGTCTCCCAGGGACCATAGTCACATGGCAGGAGGCTGGCAATTACTCCTCTCCAGGCACAAGTGGCGAAGGGCACTTCGTCACAGATACTACATAAAAATGTCAAAAAAAAAGAAAGAAAATACCTTTAAAGTTTCTAAAGCCACTTTATTGGTATGGAGCCTCTCATTCTGATATATTTTTTTTATTCCTTAAACTTCATCACTGCTATCACGTCTGATGGAAGATGGAAAATAAGACCCTTCAGCTCCACTTGGGTATAGCCAAAAAAATCTTGGGTCAGCACAAAGCCTAAAATGACTACTCTGGCACTGAGTATGGATAATAGGTACTTTGTTCCTTTTTTCATTGGTTTTCTAAAAAAAAAAAAATACACTATGATAATCTTCCCCCTCCCCCTTGTCAGCCAACATATTGGCATAGACGTTGTGCCTATAAGTGTTAGAAGAGATCATTCCTACAGCTTGTTCTCTTGTCTGGCTTCAATGCTCGTAACTGCGCATACATTATGAGTGTGTTAATAACTTCAGTAGTGGGGAAAGTAATGGAAACCATGTTAAAGGATAGGATTCTTGAACATCTAAAAACACATGGATTTCAAGATCAGAGACAACATGGGTTTACTTCAGGGAGATCATGTCAGACTAATCTTATTGATTTTTTTGATTGGGTAACTAAAATAATAGATCAGTAGACATTGCTTACCTAGATTTCAGTAAGGCCTTTGACACTGATGCACATAGAAGGCTTATCAATAAACTGCAATCTTTAAGTTGGGATTCCAATATTGTTGAATGGGTAAGGCAGTGGATGAGTGACAGGCAACAGAGGGTTGTAGTCAATGGAGTATATTCAAAGCATGGGCTTGTCACCAGTGGGGTACCTCAGACATCTGTACTTGGACCCATTCTCTTTAATATTTTTATTAGGGATATTGCAGAAGGTCTTGATGGTAAGGTATGTATTTTTTGCTGATGATACTAAGATATGTAACAGGGTTGATGTTCCAGGAGGGATAAGCCAGATGGCTAATGATTTAGGTAAACTAGAAAAATTGAATACTGAAGTGGCCTGGGGAAATAAAATCCAGAGGACACAATAAAGTCGCTGCTGGTCTGTATGACAAGATATAAAACTACAACTTATTGAAGTATATTAAAAGAAAGAAAACACAAGTAACACACACACAAAACCACATACAGTCCCATAAAAGGAGCTATTACGCTCTGCAATCCTGAATGGATACAAAGGAAAGCAGAATACAGGATGCTGATTTGATAGTGTAGCAAGATATATTGAAACAAAGTTGCCACTTGTTACTGTGCAAAGTGCTATCCTTCGAGGGTCAGTGGCTGAGAAGAGCTGCTGCCCACAAAAGGTGACTGATGGTAGCGGTGGGTCTGTGAAACAACTGTGGGAATGGGGAATCAACGGACATGACACATGGAAGGTGCGTAAAAACCAAACATTTATTCGGACAGAGGAAATTAATATATAGAGGATTGGCCAAAGAAAACAAACACTGACAGGCTCACTTTAATTGCAGCCAACATAATGTCAGATTCCAGGACCTCCTCACGTCAAGGCAGAAATAAATCCGGCCACTAGCAGAAATGCTCATAAATGTTGGCGTTGATTTCTCGTCCAACCGCGTAGACAGAAATGACACACTTTAATAGTTACATCAGTAGAAATACTGCTTTCATATTTTATCAAATTTTACTTTTTTAAACATTATTTTATTGTTTGCTTATGACATGTATCGCCATTTAGAATTTAGCTAATGATTTTATTATGAAATTCATATCCAAAATGAAGACAAATGCATGCGTGTATATTGATCTGAGGTTGTATTGATCAAAACCACTAATCTATTAACACGGTTTAAGTGATTTCTTTTCTTAGGCTATCACGCTTTAATTGATTGAAATGGAATACTTCTGGATATAAACTTGACAAAACATGATATATTTCAAAAACTGCTCATGTAAACAGACACGGAGCTAAAAGTAGCCGAGAATGTGTAAATGAAGGTCTGAATTCTAATCTTTCACAGTGAAGCACCTTACAGAAACAAACAGATTTAGATTGTACCTGATTTACAAACCAACATAGCGGCAATTTCACGATGGTAAAATTGTACAATCAGCTAGTTCTATTCTTGACAAACGCATCGATACAATTTACTATTGAAAATTCCAGTTTCTACAACATTGGAAATAAATATATATATAAATAAATAAAACGGTTTGTAGTTGCAGTGTTACAGAAATCAGCTTTGATTGTACCATTCAGAGGGACACTGTAAGTACCATAACTGCTTCATCTTTTTAAGGTGGTTATAGTGTCTTAATTCTCCTTTCACCATCCTTCCATAGAGTGTTTAGATAGATAGATAGATAGATAGATAGATGGATAGATAGATAGATAGATGATAGACAGACAGACAGACAGACAGACAGATAGATAGACAGATAGATAGATAGATAGATAGATAGATAGATAGATAGATAGATAGATAGATAGATAGATAGATAGACAGATAGACAGATAGACAGATAGATAGATAGATAGATAGAGAGATAGAGAGAGATAGAGAGATAGATTGATAGATAGATAGATAGATAGATAGATAGATATATAGATAGATAGATAGATATATAGATAGATAGATAGCCAGATAGAGAGATAGGTAGATAGATATATAGATAGAGAGATAGATAGATAGATAGATAGATAGATAGATAGATAGATAGATAGATAGAGAGATAAATAGATAGATAGATAGATAGATATATATTATTGTTAGTGCGTTTATTGGTTTAATAAAATAATCATGTGATACAGAAAGTAAAATGGGGGGGGGGTTAAAAGGCTTTGTCAGCACGTATTAAAAATGATGCAGTGTACAGATGTAATATGATAAACAGTCCATCAGGTATCCAAACGTTCATGTTACAACTGTAGGGCAAGTACAAAGTTAGTCAACAATAATTCCAAAGACGATTGTAGCAGGCATGGCAATAGTCTGTATGACATAGAGTATAGCAACATTCTTACAATATAAATGCGACACAGAACCCATCAGATGGTGTTAAACTAAATGAGAGTCCCCAGCGGCCCACCCCCTATACTGCTTGGGCTACTGAGGATGTATTATCTTTAGCAGCAATGGGTAGCTGTGATTGGCTGAGAGTGTCAGCTGACTGGTTTCAGCCTATCACAGCGCCCATTGCTGGTATGAATCGGTATGGCTAGAAGGAAGTGTGTAATCTCTCCCTTAGCCATACCTCTAGTAGGGACTGGGCTTTGAGCGGTCAGGTACCCTCATTCAGTATTAAACTGTTTGAAAATGGTTTAACACTGAATGGAGAGAAAGTGCCAGGGGACTACAGGAACTATAACCAATTCATTGAGTACTTGTAAGAAAAATATATACAAATTATTCATAAAGAAATTCTATTTATGGCTACAAATACATCGTATTTTATAAGAATGTTACAGCCACTCTTTCATGAGCTGCTTTTACCTTTCTCTGATCTTTGCAATCACATTTGACTGAGGAACTCACTGCTCTAAAAGGTTCTTCTAAACTATATTACCAGTTCTGTATATGGGGACATGCTGTTTACGCTTTAATACGATTATGAAATAAGGTTTTCAATGAGCGTAGAAAAAAAAATAAAAGAGCAGATCATGCAACCGGTATGAATTATAAAAATTAAAAATGAATAAATTACGCAGACCATTTAAGTAATTGCATACTATAGAACCCACTGCTCTTAATGCTGGGCGTAGGTGGAATAATCTCCTTCACAGATTGATTAGAATTTTTTTTTCCATCAAAGAGAATAACGGGCTCTTGTTAGACATATAATACACAAAACAATATTCCAATACTGTATAATGTAGACAAGATAATACTATACAATAACATAAAGCAGCTCTGTATTCATAAACCCGACCCTGGGTAGAATAATCTTCACCAAGGTTATACGAACGTTAGAAAAGCTATTTGGATACTAGCCCTCTCTTATTTTACTTCATTTTAATTGTTTTATAGGGTTTTTTGTGTTTATTTTTTACGGGATCACATATTTTCTTGCGTGCATATTGTATATTTTATGGGTAGACACAGACACATAGGCATCTTCTTTAGTCTCTTGATCTTGTATTCTGTCGGCAGAGTGGATTAAACAGCAGCTGTGCGGCTCAGTGGGATAAATCTGCGTCCGTGTGTATCGCAGAATGCTGGAGGTTAAACCACACAATGTTGTTGTGTACAAACAGAATGACAGTAATGAAACTAAATGCAAAATCAGGTAACATTGGCATCTAATCATTATGGAAAAGAATAGCAAAATTTAACCCCTGAAGGACCCAAGATGATCTCTGTCTTCATAGTAACATTGACTTTAAGGCTCCTATTCCAAAATGGATTGACTGAGTCAGTGACTTGCTGTATGGCTGTATCAAACATCGAAAGCCAAATAAATACAAAATAAAACATTTTTGCATAGGGAAAAGGTTGGGCATGATTGTGATGTCAGCATAATGTAGCAGTTAGTCATTCAGTTCTTTAAGCAATAAATGTAAGTGTGTACAGGTAAAAATAGCATTTCATCTATACAGATGAGGGTATATTGTAGGTATTGAGTGTATTTATGAGTTAGTATATTATTTAATCAATGCAGTTAAGTATATACAAGCAAGAAAATAATATCAGGTAAAAAATTACATTAAAAATGAAATTGTCATTTGTGAGTTTTTTGTTTAAACTAATAGCTAACTAGAGGTGGGGAATGCTGTTTGGGAATCTGAGTTGTAGATATAAGAGAGAGAGGGGAAATACCAAATAAGATATTCTCCAGGGGAATAAGAGAAAAGGAAGCATAAGGGAGAAAAAGAATGAGGGATTGGGAGCTGCCGGGTGAAACAAACAACCTGAACTTGCGGAATGCAAATTGTTACATCAATAACCACAGCAAAACGCGTTGGCTCATTGGCCAAACACCATAGTTCACTGGCAGAGAGCGACCGGTGGCATTAGTAGTTGAGCTGTGGAACCAAAAATGGTTTGACAACTTAGAATGGTGGGAGGGGGTGAGGGGTGGAGGGGTGCTAGGGTACTGTGGACAATATAACCACTACAACTAGTGTTCACAGTGCTTGAAATGTCCCTTCACCCATGGAAACCAAAGAAGCATTCAGAAATTTAAGTCAAAAAGATGATGATCACTATGTATGGGTAACGTCCAATATAGGGGAAATCAAGCACTGATGGAGGGAGATATATACATAGTTACCTTTACTCAGTGTGGGGTGCCTGAACAGGTGTTATAAAAAGTTGCTTAATGTTTGGGTTCGTTAAGCACGAACAATTAATAATGTTTAAAAATCACAACGAAAATAGCTTATTATGGGATATTAAAGGGGCACTCCAGACCCCTAAAGCACTTTATTTTGCTTGCTGAAAAACTTTATGTGTGAAGAGTCTGCCTGCTTTTTCTTCATTTTGCAAAAAGTGCATATTTCAATAAAATGTTGCACTTTTTTATATACACCACCTTGGCTTTCAATCAGACAACAGGGAATATTACTTCCTGTGTGGGTTAGCTCAGTGGATCTAAAGAGGCAGCAATTGCCCAGAGCTTCTGCCTTGCAAAGACTTCTCATTGAGCTGCTTTGGGAAGTCTGTGATTGGACAGCCACAGAGAGTCTGGGTGGGATTAGAAGGGAATGGCTTGTAAAAGCTGCAGGTAAGAGACCTGCAGGTTTTGCAAGCTGTTTCTAGATATATCTCCAATGAAAAAGAGTGGTAAGATTGAAAATGTCTATAAGTTAATTCTTTTTGGGTAGTCATTAATGCATGGGCAATGGCAGTATAGACCACTCATGTTTGATCAAGATTTCCTATCTACTTTACGCATTAATACAATAGGCTTGATTTAGTTTATTTTGCCTTTTTTTTTGTTGATTTCATATTTTCTTACAATTCTGTGACTTAAAAAAAGCACTAAACCTATTTATCAACGCAAATGTCCAAGCCCTTAGAATCCCAAATTTGTATATATTTTTCTGATCAGTACCAAGAGATGATACCCGTGTATTAAACAAAACACAATGCGGTATTAAAGAAAGCTAATGTTCTATGAGTTATTGATTATTTACCTATAAACTATGCATTTATTTTCAGAAACCATGCAATTATATTACAATTAGAAAGCAGGTATACGTTTTATGCTACTTTTCCAGTTCAGCTATTCAGTGTAAGAAAATCTGTATTATGTTTTACCAATATTTAACAAAAACGATATTGACTGTAAATTAGTTGTAGAAGCCTAATGTAATTAATCAGCTCCAGGCATAGACGCAGTCAGTTCATTACTAACGATGGCCAACAACTTCTGAAATAGATTATGTGAAACTTGTAAATATTTGTATTTTCATGATATATATTCCAGTTCTTGACCTGTGCACACTCTACGATTATTTCAGAGAAGTCCCTCATTGTCTCTTCTGAATTTAGAAATCTGTCTGTGTTTTTTTACCACTAATTAACAAGTACACAAAACTAGGCTGTTAAATTAGGTTTTAAAATGATACTCTAAGCACCAAAATAACTTTTGCTTAATGATGCGGCTTTGAGAAGTCTGCCATTTAGGATGTAAATCACTTTTAAATAACAGATATTTACCAAAGAAAGCGCGCTAAACTGATCTGTGGATAGAGAATAACAACATATAGTGCAGACTATCTGGACAAAGTCCAAAATATGTGAAAATGGGGGATGTGGGGAAAAAAACTCACATTTACCAGAGCCCTATCACCCCAGGCTCTGGGTTTGCAATGCTCCACTTAAGAGGGAAGATTCCCACACTGGTTAGGCTCCAAGCTCACTGGAAACCGATAAAGCTGTGCAATATAGGACAGAGAGAGGCAGGACCTCCAATTGAATAGTATCAAAGACAATTTATTAAAAGTAAATGCTTAAAAACTCTTACTTTGCGAGTGGTGGGTTATGCTAACATAGCTACCCACATAAAAGCATGTAAACAGCAAGTATACAATCACTTCCTGGTTTCGTCCGTCCCGATCACGTGATCACTTCCGGGTCCGCCTCTCTCGTGACGTGTGTGTGACGCGTTTCGCCCGCCTCCACAGGCTTCCTCTGACAACGTCATTGGTGTCCAGCCCTGTCTTTTAAGTGTCTCACTCCTCCCCTTCTGTTGTTTCATTGGTCCGGGGGCGTGGTTTCCTCAGAAAGGCTGGTATTATACATCCGATGGATTTTAAGTCTCTAGTCCAGCATACTCATATGTGTGTAATTTTCAATCAGGTAACCAACGTTAAAGGGCTAGTGTCCAACCTATTATTGCACATAACTACTCATACAGAATGTCATATATAAATCTGTCATCATATTAAGACTACATTAATACAAAAAAATATGTAATAAAAACTTATATCATAAGATACAGGATCAGTACAGTATAATATGCAGCTTCTGTGGGCAGAAACCTCACCTAGAGATCCAAGTTTAGGAAGCTGGATAATAATTGTTAGAAATACTTGAATAGTAAAAAAATTTTTGAATAGTAAAAAAAATCAAAATGACCATATTACATAATTTAAAGGGATATTCAGTTCAGATTATCACGTTTTGTTATTACATACAAATACATGACTCAATGCAATATAAGGATCTGTAATACTCCAACCAACTCTGGTGACTTTAGATCTATAGGAGAAGTTCTGCTGTCTTAGAAAGAAAGGTTTTCTGCATAAATGCAGTCACACTATATTTTATCATTTCAAATCATATTTATACTAGAGGAGTGCTATAGATATGGCAAAAATGTGTACACTTAGAGGAAATTCATCCAATTTCAAACTCTATTCTCAAGAGGTATATATTATGCACACATCTAACTAACATGCAAGTATTGACAGCTTCTCCTCTAGAGAAAAAAGAAAAAAATGTTAAACATCATAACAAAAGTAAATCACTTTTGTTTCTGATTATGTAGACCTAGTCACACCTCCCCTGGCTTTGATGTACACAGCATCCTTGAAAAAATGTTTTCATTTTCAATCAAATCTTACATCATAGTGTGTTTACTGTAGACATTTTTATCTCCTTCTCTGTTAATTGAAAATGTATCACACACAGGAGGTTCCTGTACTCTCTAGCAGGCTATTAACAGAGGAGATTAGAAATTCTACATTAAACAGACTACAATAAAGGAAGTTTAAACATTAGATCTCTTTCTACAGGAAGTGTTTAGGAAGGCTGAGTCAAAGGAGAAGAAGTGTGACTAGTGACTAAGTTATTTAACTCCCAAATTAAGCAGGGAGACTGAGGGGTATGATCTATACAGCAAAACCACTACATTAAGGTGAAGTTGTTTTGGTGATTAGAGTGTCCCTTTAGCAAGACATCTACATGAGCTGAAACACCAAACAGAACCCTTAAACACGGGAAATTACATATCATTTGATGTGACGAAATGACTTTGTTTTGCTTCATTGTATAAATGCAGTATTTTAAGAATTACACTATATATATTTGTTTATTTATTTTTCTTGTCTAGCTAGATGTATTGAAAAAAAATGAATGTATTTTTGTTGCCTTTCTTACTATTTTGGTGCCTCAAGATAAGGCTTGTGTCTAGTGAGTAATTTCTAAATAAGCTGTGTGTTACTCGTTATAACTTACATTTCTGCCCAGGATGTTTTTAGAAATGTACTGGGGAGCCCTTGTTCAGATGTTGTTTAGATATCTTGAGCTAAAATCTCACAGAAACCTGTGGCAACTCCAGGGCTTGATTGGCTCTGCCTTTTTTGTCCCTATGGTATAGCTTGTCAGATGGAAATGAGTGAAAATCTGAGTAAAAGTCCAAAATCAATGTCCTAAATAGTACAAATTCTGATGTTGGGACTTTGTCCACCTCCCTTTTTTGTGCCAAAAGCAGTGAAATAAAGATAAAGCTCTCTTTCTCTTGAGGATTCCTACAAAGTCCCTCAATTTTGGAGGTATGGTGAAACCTTAAAAGACATTGTCTGCCTGGATATCTAGAGCCAGATAGTTGGCTCTAAAAAGAGTGAGTGGGACATTTAAAGTTCTACAACAAACCCTTTTTGTTTCTACAGATTATACTGTATGTTTTGTTTTATTTTGTTTTGTAGCATTTTAGAGAATGTAACTCTTTTTGATAAATAAGGTATATTTTATGATAAAAAAATGTCACTGTGCACTCTTATCACCTTTTACTGCATTATTGGCTTGAATTTTTTTACACTTCAATCTGGTTAGATAAAGGGAGAATATATACATATAATATGTGATATTTTTTTTTGGTGTGCTTATATATATACACTTTTTTTCATGCAACATCCTTTTCTATTCTAAAGATAAATCTTACCCGGAATTCAGTGCCGGAAAAAATTCCTCCACACCCTATCCAAAGTCACATGCCCATGGGTGGGAGGAAGTGGGAGGCAGATGGGGTTGGGGGGAGGGCGGGGGGGGCAGAGAGGGGATAAAAATAAGTAATTTGCAGGAGGTAGGGAGGGCTGGGACAGAGTGCAGGAGGGGGGCGGGGGGGACTTAAAAACCTCTCATTGGAAGCATGATTCTAGACAAGGTCCAATTGGCAAGACATTGTTTGGTCTCTAAGATGACATTGACAAGCCTACTACAAGGAGTCGGTTGCTGCTGTGCTCTTATTTGAGGCATCATTTTGATATCACATAACATCAGATTGTTCCCAGGCAGAGATATACATTTATTATCTATATATTGAAAATATCAGTTTATTGAAATGATGTTTGAGTGATTTTTCGCTCTCAGTTTGTATTTACAGGATGGCACATATGAATTAATACTGAATAAATGCAATACATATAATAAGAAATATCTACTATAATTAGAAATACAGATCCACCTTAAGTATAAAAATACGTCATTTTTCCTTTTTAGCTTTTATTTTTCTAATTATTCACTGGGTGTGTTGGACCATAAAGTACTGTGTGTATTTTCCATTGTATTGCTTCATTTGAAGGAAACATTAGGCGCAGTTAATCTGAAATTAAATGCGCAGTGGAGAGATAAATTAGTAGTTTGATATTTGTTTGTTATACTTGTGATTCAGAACGTCACCCAATAAACTCAGTTAGGAATTCATAAAAAGTTGTCTTTGTATAAAACTTAGTTTCCC